>NC_082711.1:110538645-110776145 GCF_030144855.1 Hypanus sabinus | reverse complement strand
CGCAGTTCCACTCCCCAGCCTCTGGCGATGACCAGCCTGCTCAAGATTCAGCTGAACACATGCAGGTCGGTTGCAGTAGACCCTGCCGATGAGAAGTCCCAGTATCAGAGACAGGGTTGCTGCTTTACTTTAGGTAGGTAACCTGCGGGCCAAATGTCTGAAGCTGCAGCCAACTAGGGAACTGGCAAGACCGTCCAGTGTCAGGGGAACTGTGACAGTAGCAGCCACTATGCCCAATCCCACAGATTCTGGTTTTGTGCTGAAGGTGGAGTTCACTTGGTATACGAACTTGAAATAGGTGAAGGGTTTTGTGGACTTGGGGGTAACAGATAATTTCCTGGATTTAGAAATCACCTGTCAGTTGGATATACCATGCCAGAGTTGAGACAGTTCTTCCCTGCAACTGTCTTCAACCGCTAGATTCTGGGCAGATCCAACAACAGACTGTGGTTTTGCAGATGAGGAGGGGGATCATGTGGAAGACATTAGGTTCTACATTATTGACTCTCCACTCATACCACTGATCCTTGGGTACCCTTGGCTGTCCCAGCAGAACCCATCTGTGGACTGGAGCGAGGGAGAATCGTTTGTTGGTCCAGTCCTGGTAAGAGGCTTTGTTTACAACATGGTGCTCTGCCACCCAGACTCTCTGGTGACCAACATCCTACAAGGGAGCAGGCTTCAGTGTGAGGTAACCTGAGACCTTCTGGAGACTACTCCAGTCCTCGAGAGTGGACAATCCGGTTCTGGCCAAGCGGACAGTGCAAGTCCTCATGTAGTCCAGTCGGATCCCACAGGAACTAGAGAGAGGGAATTTCTAGATAAAGAGAAGACCAAGGAATGTCAAAGCCATCTGAGCAACTGGCCGCTAAGCTGAAGGGAACCAGCCACCAGGTTTCATGGAAGGGAATGACTCCTTTACACCGATCCTTGAAGCCTATTCCCGGGGATGTGACACCTCGCTGCCATTGCCAGTGGATACAGATGGGGATCGGACACTGAATTAGCCTGTTTCCGCAGATGAACTTTGTGAGCTCAGGGAGAACACTCTGAAGCCCATCGAATCACCCGTCACCAAAGAATTCCCAGGAGTCAACTTCGAAGGAAGGTCCTGAGGAGATAACAACACCGAAACCAGTCGAAATTCCCTCTGTTTACAAGGACTTAGAGGGGTTTCATCAAGGGGAAGGCCTTGACTCATCCACCACTCTGACTCTAGAACTGTGCCACAAGCCTGTTGCCTGGTTTCGTCCTCTGTGGGGTCATTTGTATGGACTCTCAGACCAGAGGGAAACACCACTGAGGAGTATATAAAGGAAGCCCTTGCACAGGTTTCATTCCAGTCCTCCACCTCATCCGCCAGCGCAGGTTTCTTCTTTGTATAAAAGAAAGATGGGAGCCTGGGGCTGTGCATTGATTACAGGGGATTAAACTGCACTATCACCAAGAACTGCTACCCTCTTCCTCTTAAGAATACATCATTCAAGATGCTCCAAGGGGCAAGGGTATTCACAAAATTGTACCTCTGACATGTCTACAATCTGGTCTCATTCAGGGAGGATGATGAGTGGTAGACGGCACTCAATACACTGACAGGCCACTGTGAGTACCAGGTTATGTTCTTCGGCCTTGCAAATGCTCCTGCCATTTCCGAAGCCTTTATAAACGACATGCTCCGGGATGCTCTCCATAAGTATGTCTTCGACTACTTGGATGATATCCTAAACTTCTCAAATTCCATGGAGGAACACGTCACTCACCTCAGGGACATTTTAAAGAGGCAACTAGACCATAGACTTCACATCAAGTTGGAGAAGTCCGTGTTTCACATGACAACTGTTTCAGCTTTGGGTTTCATCATCTCTAATGGTAATCTTGAGATGGACCCTACCAAGGCTCAGGCAGTCAGAGACTAGCCACCACCATCCAATATCAGGAAAGTCCAATGATTCATGGGGTTTGCTAACTTCTACCAGAAGTTCATCAGGAACTTCAGCTCAGTGGCAGCTCCGCTGATGGCTCTAACTAAGAAATCTATAGACTACTGAAGCAGAGGCTGCTTTTGCAGAGCTTAAACAATGATTTACTACAGCTCCCATCTTGGTTTCTCCTAACCTGGACCTTCCCTTCATTGTGGAGGTGAAAACCTCAGACATCGGAGTAGGTGCTCTCTTGTCTCATCGATCAACTTTATACAGTAATCTGCATCCATGCACATTCTTCTCCAGGCAGTTATCCCTGGCAGAGAGGAACTATGACATTGGGAATTGGGAGCTTCTTGCGGTTAAGTTAGCTTTGGCGAAATGGTGTCACTGGCTGGAGGAGGCCAAGAACCCTTTTACCATTTGGACTGATCATAAGAACCGGGTCTATATTCAGGAGACCAAGAGGCTGAATTCCAGGCAGGCCAGCTGGTCTGTGTTTTTTAACCAGTTTAATATCATCTTGACCTACTGACTGGGGTCTAAGCCTGATGTCCACCAGTCTGATGAACTAGAACGAGAGGATCAGCCTACCAACATTTTCTCCAAGCCAGGGTGGTAGCGCCAGTTCACTGGGGAATCGATGCTCTCGTTCACACGGCCCAAGCACAGTGGGAGATTCCTGGGAACAGTCCTTTGGGTTGGCCATTCATTGAAGTTCCATCCAGTTCCAGGTACTGCCTTGGGGACACTCGTCAAGAATGACCACAAATACCCAGGGAGTGTCAGAACCCTTGGGATTATCAAGAGGAGGGATTGGATGATGAGAGAAGTTCAGCAGTACATACAGGCATGTGAGGTGTGTGCCCAGAACAAGAAGCCCTGTACCTGACTTCAAAGGCTCCTCCACCCACCACCCATTCCATGGATTTGTCATGGGTCTTCCACCATCCAACAGGAAGTTGGTCATGGTGGTGGTTGTTAATCATTTTTTTGAAAGCCTGAAAGTTCATTGCAGGCCTTGGAGAAGCTAATCTCCACGGCGGAGACAGCCAAGATTGTCCTGGACCAGGTCCTCAGAGTCCACAAATTCTCAGTGGACATTCTCTTGGATCTTGGTCCATAATTCTCATCACATTTCTGGAGAGATTTCTGTAAACTGATAGAGGCAACAGCAAGCCTTTCCTCTGGGTTTCACTCACAGTCCAATGGCCAGACAGAGCAGACCAACCAAGATTTAGAACGTACCCTGAGATGCCTGGTCTCGGAAAGACCTGATGAATGGTGAGACCATTTGATGTGGGCAGAGATCATCTACAACATGTTACAGCATTCAGCACATGGGGTGTCACTACTTGAGGTCCAGTTTGCTCATCCTCTTCTTTTCTTTCCAGAACAAGAAGCCGAGATTAGGGTCCCTGCAGCAGAAGATCTTGTCCAACGCTGCACGGAGAAATGGATGAGGGCAAGAGAGATTTTGCTGGCCTCTAGTAGAGACCGAAGCAAACTGAAGGAGATGCCTGGGACCCCCATTACAGCCTGAGCAACAGTTCTGGCTGTCCACTCACGATTTGCCTCTCCGACTAGATCCTGAGGAAAGTAAACCTAGTGGCTTACACTTTGCAGATCCCCAAGACCCTAAAGATCAAGCCCACCTGCCACATCTCTAATTTAAAACTTGTCTGCACCTGCCCCTTATCCCCACCGCCATCAGTCCCACTGCCACCCAGGCTTATCGAGGGGGAACAGGTCTTCATGGTGAAAAGGCTTTTGGACTTGCACACTGTCCAAGGTGCTCAGCAATACCTAGTGGACCGGGTGGGATTTGGACCAGAGGAAAGGTGCCGGGTGCCAGGAAGAGACATCCTGGATCCACGATTACCATCACCGCCTCACCAAGCAGCCAGGGTCGTTAGGAGTCAGCCATAGGGGAGAGGGTGCTGTTTCGACCCGCTCACAAGCATGCCAGCTTCTGAGATTTACCCGTTCGAACTCTCCGGAGTTCGGGTAGCTGGCGCGGGCTCTTTAAGGGCTTGGGATGTTCCCGTTAATTGATAGTCATGTTTTGGGCACCAAGAATTGAGTATTTAAGGAACCCCTGAACATGGGTTCAATGCTCAGTCACAAGCCTACCAGTGATTTCTTCTTGCATTTGTTTTGTGCTCTGTTTCAATGACCAATCAATTTACAATGACCAATTTACATACCGACTGGTACGTCTAGGGACTGTGGGATGAAACTGGAGCATCTGGAGGAAACCCACAGGCACAGGGGAAGGAACACGCAACCTTGTTTACAGAGGATGCTGATATTGAACTCTAAACTTGAGCTGTACTAACATCGTGCTAACTGCTACACTACTGTGACACACAACCTCTTGCCTTTCCATAGTTCTACCTATGCGACTCCCTTGTCCAGTTGTCCCTCCCCACCGATCTCCTGCAAGGGCCACACTTGTCCCTGCACCTCCTCCCTCGCCCCATTCGGGCAACACTTCACCTGGAAGTCACTCACTTTAATTCTACTCCCCACTCCCATTCCGACATGGCGGTCCATGACCTCCTCTATTGTCACAATAAGCCTACTCACACCTTCTTATTCTGGGCTCTTCCCCCTTCCTTTCCAGTCTTGAAGAAGGGTTCCAGTCTGAAATGTGGACAATTTATGCATCTCATAGTCGCTGCATGACCTGCTGAGTTCTTCCAGCATTTGGTGTGTGTTGTTCTGGATTTCCAGCATCTGCAGAATCTCTTGTGTATACTGTATGGTTGTGGTAGTCGTCTCCATGTAGATTTATATGCAAACACAAAATACTGGAGGATGGGTCTTGATGAAGGGTCTCAGCCTGAAATGTCGACAGCTGATTCTCCACCATAGAGGTTGCCTGATCCGCTGAGAATCACGGCTGATTTGTGTGTGTTTCCCCGATGATTTATGCCTGTTTCCCTGGTGATTTGTGTGTGTTCCTCTGGTGGTTTGTGTCTGTTCCCCTCGTGAATTGTGTGTGTTTCCCTGATTTGTGCCTGTTTCCCCGGTGATTTGTGCCTGTTTCTCCAGGGTTTTCTCACTCAATCAATTCCCCAGTGAGTTGCGTGGGGAAATTGATGGGGATGTGGGGAGAATGAAAAGGATGAAATTGATGTGTCCCTCAGTAACTATGCATTCCTCCACAGGTTGCTGAAACAGCAAGAAGAGAAGATCAAAGAGGAGCCAACGGATTTGGTGAAGACGCCTAAAGCGAAACAGAAATGCTGCATGTAGTCCAGTCACAGCCTGCAGCAATGGGACAGGATACAGTCTGAGACACCCCCACACCACACTGTCCCATCACGGTGGAACAGGACACAGTCTGAGACACCCTCACACCACACTGTCCCATCACGGTGGGACAGGACACTGTCTGAGACACCCTCACACCACACTGTCCCGTCACGGTGGGACAGGATACAGTCTGAGACACCCCCACACCACACTGTCCCGTCACGGTGGGACAGGACACGGTCTGAGACACCCTCACACCACACTGTCCCGTCACGGTGGGACAGGACACTGTCTGAGACACCCCCACACCACACTGTCCCGTCACGGTGGGACAGGACACTGTCTGAGACACCCTCACACCACACTGTCCCATCACGATGGGACAGGACACTGTCTGAGACACCCCCACACCACACTGTCCCGTCACGGTGGGACAGGACACGGTCTGAGACACCCTCACACCACACTGTCCCATCACGGTGGAACAGGACACAGTCTGAGACACCCTCACACCACACTGTCCCATCACGGTGGAACAGGACACTGTCTGAGACACCCTCACACCACACTGTCCCGTCACGGTGGGACAGGACACGGTCTGAGACACCCTCACACCACACTGTCCCATCACGGTGGAACAGGACACTGTCTGAGACACCCTCACACCACACTGTCCCGTCACGGTGGAACAGGACACGGTCTGAGACACCCTCACACCACATTGTCCTGTCACATACTCGGTTGTCTGGCCAGACTGTCTCACCGCTCTACACCATGTTCTCCTGTCTGTGTTGGGACAGCCTTCCATTCTGGTGTCTTACGTCACATCTTGGCCGCGTGACCTCAAAGCAGACATTAACAGTCAGCTGAGAATTCCCCACGATGGTGAGGAAGGCAAATGCAATGTTAGCATTCATTTCATGAGGACTAGAGTATAAAAGCAAAGATGTAATGGGAAGTCTTTATCAGGCATGGGTCAGATGGCAGAGAGTACTGTGGGCAGCTTTGGGGCTCTTACCACTGGACAGATTCCAGGAATGAAAGTGTTAAGATAAGAGGAGCGTTGAATGGCTCTGGGCCTGTACTCATTGCAGTTTAAAATGAGGGTGTACCTATTGAAGTTTGAAAGGCCTGGGTAGAGTGGGTGTGGAGAGGGTAGTTCCAACAGTGGGCGACTCTTAGACTCTGGGAAGTGAGTGACTGCCTCAGATCAGGCGGACTTGTGTTTAGAACAGAGAAGAGGAGGAATTTCTTTATCCAGAGGCTGCAAGTCATTGCCACAGACGGTTGTGCAGGCCAAATCACTGGGTATAATTTAAGCAGAAGTTGATAGATACCCGGGTCATCAGGCTTTCACAGGGAATGGCAGGAGAATGGGGTGGGCAGGGAAAATAATTCAGCCGTGACTCAGAAATCCACCCTATCTTCGTGTCATCTGAAAACTTATTAAACAACCCTTCCACTTCTCCATCTGAGTCACAATGAAAGTCAGCAAACCTGTGGGCACCGGCCTGGTTCTCTATCTCTGGTAAATTCATAGTGATTTCAAAGTATTTCACACAAATAAACGTCTCTTCCAACTGTTGAGTCTTCTGGTTCCTTCTCTCATCAGGCCTATCAGTTCAGAGGGTGGGGGCTGTGTGGGGTAGTGAGGGGAGTGTGTTGTGTGTAGTGTACATGGCGTGTGATACATGGGTGTGTTTGTGTGTGGATGGGGTTTGTGTGTGTTTGCGGCGTGTACATCGGGTGTGTGAGTGTGGTGTGTGTTGGGGGTCTGTGGGGTATGTGTTTTTTGTAGTGTGTGGGAGGTGGATTTGGGTTTGTTTGGGAGGGGTGTCTATGTGGGGATGTATTGGGGGTGTGGGGGATCTGTGAGGTGGGTGTGGCAGGATTGTGGGGAAGTTCATCATTCAACACATCCCTCAGAAACCGTTTGGAAAGCTGAGCCTACTGGGCCTGAACACCTCCCTCTGCAACTGGATCCTAGACTTCCTGACTGGGAGACCTCAGTCAGTCCGGATCGGAAGCAGCATCTCCAACACCATCACACTGAGCACGGGGGCTCCCCAGGGGTGCGTGCTCAGTCCACTGCTGTTCACTCTGCTGACCCACGACTGTGCTGCAACACACAGCTCGAACCACAACATCAAGTTCGCCGGTGACACGACCGGGGTGGGTCTCATCAGCAAGAACAATGAGTCAGCTTACAGAGAGGAGGTGCAGCGGCTAACGGACTGGCGCAGAGCCAACAACCTGTCTCTGAATGTGAACAAAACAAAAGAGATGGTTGTTGACTTCAGGAGGGCACGAAGCAATCACTCCCCGCTGAACATCGACGGCTCCTCGGTAGAGATCGTTCAGAGCACCGAATTTCTTGGTATTCACCTGGCGGAGAATCTCACCTGGTTCCTCAACACCAGCTCCATAGCAAAGAAAGCCCAGCAGCATCTCTACTTTCTGTGAAGGCTGAGGAAAGTCCATCTCCCACCCCCCATCCTCATCACATTCTACAGGGGTTGTATTGAGAACATCCTGAGCAGCTGCATCACTGCCTGGTTCGGAAATTGCACCATCTCGAATCGCAAGACCCTGCAGCGGATAGTGAGGTCAGCTGAGAAGATCATCGGGATCTCGCTTCCCGCCATTACATACATTTACACTACACGCTGCATCTGCAAAGAAAACAGTATTGTGAAGGATCCCACGCACCCCTCATACAAACTCTTCTCCCTCCTGCCATCTGGAAAAAGGCACCAAAGCATTCGGACTCTCATAACCAGACTGTGCAACAGTTTCTTCCCCCAAGTCATCAGACTCCTCAACACCCAGAGTCTAGACTGACATTGCAATTTGTCCTCTACTGTGCCTTCTATCTTGTTTATTATTTATTGTAATGCCTGCACTGTTTTGTGCACTTTATGCAGTCCTGGGTAGGTCAGTAGTCTAGTGCAATTTTTATGTTATTTTATGTAGTCTAGCGTATCCTTGTGCTGTCTCACATAATCTAGCGTAGTTTTGTGGTGTCTCATGTAGCTTCAGGTTCCTGGAGGAAGGTTGTTTCGTTTTTACTGTGTACTGGACAACCAGTTTATGGTTGAAATGACAATAAAAGCAACTTGAATCTGTGGGGTGGGTCGGGGGTGTGTGTTTGGGGATGTATTGGGGGTAAGGGGTATGTCATGGGTGTGGGGGATCTGTGGGAGTCGTGTGTGGTGGGAGTGTCGGAGGTACGTCTGTTTTGTGTGGGGTGTGGGGAATCTGTGGGGTGTGTGCAGGGTGGGTCAGGGGTGTGTGTGGGGTGGATCAGGGAGGTGTGTGTGAGGTGGGTCATGGGATGTATGTGGTTTGTGAGGGGTGGGTTTGTTTTAGGTGTGTGTAGGGGTTGTGTGTATGGGATCTCTGCAATATTTTTGTGTGGGGTGTGTGTATGGGATGTGTGGTTTGCGTGGGTGGTGTCGAGGGTGAATGAAGCGTGTGGATTGTGGGGTGTGGGATGTGTCGAGTGTGTGGGGATGTGTGTGTGTGTGTGTGTGTGTGTGTGTGTGTGGGGGGGGGTAGTTTGTGTATGTGTTTGTAAGTGTGTTGAGCATCTCTGTGTATGTGGGGTGTGTGGTGATGTACTGTATCCTTCTGTCTAGTAGGGGTGATGTGATGGGAGGATTTGTTTCTGGGCCAGTGTCAGGTATCAGGTATTGAGGGGTTCAGAGGGATGACAGGTGATGCCATGTTTCCTCCAGTCCAGCAGGGGGCAAAGTGGTGGAGGTGTGGGCAGGTATGGAGGTTTCTGTGTTATGTGCCCTGTGATTTTGTTTCCTCCAGTCCAGCAGGGGGCGACAAGGGGGCTGATGGTTCCGGTTTGCACCGGGGTCAGGTGTCGGGGGTCGAGGGTTAGTATCAAGCAGAAGCTGGCTGCCGGAGTGAGTCTTTCTGGGTGGGAGAGAAGGGGCGGGCAGGCAGGTGTTTATGGGAAGGAGGGGGTGTCAGGTCAGTCCAGGGCATTTGCCCAGTCATTGCACAGTGAAGGCAGAGACTATTCTGCCTATTGTCCCTACTAGCTCTAGGCTTAGCATCCTCTCCCCCCCACTCTCCAGCCCAGCACCCTTGGGTGCCCTCCTGGGACCTGGGAAGCTGTAAACTATGTATATGTTGTCTGTGCTGTATAAGCTATAGTTTTCTGTATCTATGTGTGTTTTTATGAGTGTGTTCTTGCTGATTATTGTGCACCGGGGGCATAAGTTTAAGGTGTTTAATTTGCAGGTTGAGTCAGTGGTGAGGAAGGCAAATGCAATGTTAGCATTCATTTCAAGACGACTGGAATATCAAAGCAAGGATGTAATGTTGAGACTTTACAAAGCACTGGTGAGGCCTCACTTGGAGTATTGTGAGCAGTTTTGGGCCACTTATCTTAGAAAGGATGTGTTGACATTGGAGAGGGTAAAAGGAGGTTCACAAAAATGATTCAGGATTGAGAGGCTAGTTGTATGAGGAGCGTTTGAGGCTCTGGGCCTCTACTCACTGGAATTCAGAAGAATGAGGGGTGACCTCATTGAAACCTATCGAATAGTGAAAGGCCTCAATAGAGTGGATGTAGACAGGGTGTTTCCAATGGTGGGGTGTCTAAGACCAGAGGACACAGCTTCAGAATAGAGGGGCATCCTTTTAGAATGGAAATGAGGAGGCATTTCTTCAGCTAGAAAGAGGTGAATCTGTGGGATTCGTTACCACAGGCAGCTGTGGGGCCAAGTCATCAGGTGTATTTAAGGCAGAGGTCGATAGATTCCTGATTAGAATTACGGGGGGAAGGCGGGAGATCGGGGCTGAAGGGGAAATGGATCAGCCATGAGCAGAGTCGAAGGGCCAGATAGCCTAATTCCTTATGGTTTTACTGGTCCTTGACGATGCTGAGTACTCAGTGAATGCAACACTTCTGCCCTGCTGGGGACGGTTCTGGAGGCCGATATATCAAGGGCACAAAGAAGCTCTGAAACGGGCACATGGATGATAGGAAAGTGTAGAGTTATGTAGGAGGGAAGGGTTAGATTGATCTAAGGGTAGGTTAAGAGGCTGGCACAACATCGTGGACAAAAGGGCCTGTACTATGCTGTAGTGTTCTTGAAGACAGGCGATACCTAATAGAATGGGCAATGTGTCTATGTTCGACGTTTTGGGCCCAAGTATCTGATGGGTATTTCTTCTCGTCTGCATCTGCTCCACAGACAGGTGACAGCTGGCATTAAGACAGTCTCAGCCTGTGCAGGATGGTGCCCTGGTTGCTGCTGCTGCTGCTGCTCACTGCTGGGCACCTCACAGCGAGCGAGGTGGTGACGTACACTTACACCGGGGGCATCTGCACCTCCCGCTGCGCCAAGCGGGAGCAACGGTTCTACTGGTGCTACAAGCTGGGAGGGGACCTGTCGCTCTGGGATTACTGCTCGCCCACCTCGCGGGTGGACTACACCGGCAGCTACTGCTCCCACGACTGCGTTGAGGGCCTGCTCTACGGCCACTGGTGCAGCCTGGAGAAGGGAGGGTGGTCCCTCTGCAGCCTCGTCATCGGGTGCTGAGGAGCGTGGAAGCCCAGTCAGCCATGGAGACGCCGTTTCGAGCAGACAGGTTTTTGTCTTGTTAAAGTCACAGAGCACTACAGCACAGAAACAGGCCCTCCGGTCTGTCTACTCCGTGCCAAACTGTTTTCCTGCCTATTCCCATTGACTGGCATCTGGACCACGCCCCTCCAGATCCCTCCCATCCATGTACCCATCCAGATTTCTCTGAACCCGCACCCACCACTTCCTCCGGCAGCTCATTCCACACTCTCACCACCCTCTGAGTGAAGAAGCTCCCCCTCATATTCAACCTTAAGCATTTCACCTTTCACCCTTAACCCATGACCTCGAGCTGTAGTCTCACCCAACCTCAGTGGAAGAAGCCTGCTTGCATTTACCCTCTCTATCCCCCTCATGATTTTGCAATCCTCTATTAGATCTACCCTCAATCTTCTACATTCTAGGGAAAAAAGTCCTAACCTTTTCAACCTTTCCCTATATTTCCGGTCCTCAAGTCCCAGCAACGTCCTCGTAAATTTCCTCTGAACCCTCTCAATCTTATTGACATAGTTTCTGCAGGTTGATGATGCTGGTACAAGTCACAGAAGGAGAGGCTGAGCCTTCGACCTGTGAAGTAGCCTTGAATCTTTCACTGCGGCCCTTCCTCCTGTGGTTCTCTGTGACGGTTCGACAGCAACCAGGAACAAGCCAGCATTCTCCAGTGGTCCAGAGACATCATTGCCTCAAGGTGATGGAGAGGGGGGTGGTGAGAGGCTTGCCCCACCTCCACAGGCTGACCTTCATCATCGGATGGAGACTAGCTCATCGTGGGCAACTTCCAGCAAATTGGCTCCTGCACCTCTCTCCAGATAAAAATGACCGCACTTCAAACTGTTTTCTTGTCCTAAAGTTGTTTGGAAAATTCTGACGCTGAGAAAAGCGCTATATAAATGTAGATGTTGCATTACACTTTCTGTGGTGTTTTTGGAAATGTGTGTTGAATAAACTGCTCTGTAGTTCGAATGTCATATTCAGTGTGCTCGTGTTAAAGGGGGAGATATCAGAGTGATAAACCGTAGATGTGATTACACAGATGACCATTCTTTCTGGTGCTCACTACATATCGACTGGGACTCTCTTACTGGATTGGAAAGAGTTTGTCAAGTGTGTTCAGGAAAATTTCCTTAATCAGTGCATAGAAGTCCCAACTGGAAGGTGTGTGAGACTTTAGAAAACCTAGCACATTTGTTTTTCAACATAGTCCCCTCCTACATTTACGCACTTAGTCCGGTGGTCGTGGAGCATACGGATCTTGGACCTCCAGAAAGTGTCCACAGCATCGGTGATTGATAAGTTCATGGTGTAAGGTAGAAGGAGATGAGTTATACAGCTCTCGTTACATACACATGCAGTTCAACTCTGAGTGATTTTGCAGAAAGTTTGACTCATCTCGTTCTATCTTAGGCCACAAACTTATCAATCACCCCTCGTAGATCTCCTTTTAGGGAATGAGACAGGGCAAGTGACAGAATTTTGCATATGAAAACACTTTGCATCTAGTGATCATAAAGCCATTAGTTTCAAGGTAATTGGGGGTAAAGGATAGTTCTTGTCCTTGCATAGAGCTTCTAAATTGGAGAAGGGTCAGCTTTGATGCTA
This sequence comes from Hypanus sabinus, assembly GCF_030144855.1. Taxonomy (NCBI): domain Eukaryota; kingdom Metazoa; phylum Chordata; class Chondrichthyes; order Myliobatiformes; family Dasyatidae; genus Hypanus; species Hypanus sabinus. The sequence goes on along the minus strand of NC_082711.1, from coordinate 110,763,757 downwards.
TCACAAAACATCATGCAAGTGTGGATTGGGATAAGTTGTTTTCTGACAAAAGTGTACTTGGTAAATGGGAGGCCTTCAAAAGTGACATTTTGACAGTACAGAATTTGTATGTTTCTGAAAAATAAAAGACAAGGATAACAGGTTTAGGGAACCTTGTTTTTCGGGAGATATTGAGGCCCTGGTTAAGAAAAAGAAGGAAATGCCTAGCTGGTATGGGCAGGCAGGAACAAATGAGATACTTGAGGAGTGTAAGAAATGTAAGAGAAGGAAATCAGGAGGGCTAAAAGGGTACATGAGGTTGCTCTGGCAGTCAAGTTGAAGGAGAATCCTGAGGGCATCTACAGATATATTTAAAGGATAGCAGGGGACAAAATCAGTCTTCTGGAAGATCAGAATAGTAATCTTTACGTGGATCTACAAAAGATGGCGGAAATCTTAAATGGATTTATTGTATCTGTATCTACATGGACCGATCAGGGACAGTCAGCGTGGTTTTGTGCGTGGTAGGTTGTGCCTAACCAAACTTATAGAGTTTTTCCAGGAAAGTTGATGAAGCAAGGCGGTGGATGCTGTCTACGTGGACTTTAACAAGGCCTTTGACAAGATTCTGCACAGAAGGTTGGTCAAGAAGGTTCAGTTGCTTGGCATTCATGATGAGGTAGTAAAGTGGTAGTAGATGATTGCTTCTCTGAGTGGAGGCCTGTGACTAGTGGTGTGCCACAGGGATCGGTGCTGGGTCCATTGTTATTTGTCAACTATATCAATGATCTGGATGCTAATGTGGTAAACTGGATCAGCAAATTTGCAGATGACACGAGGATTCGTGTTATAGTGGACAGCAAGGAAGACTATAAAAGTTCAAAGTAAATTTATTATCAAAGTACATATATGTCACCGTGTACTACCCTGAGATTCATTTTCTTGTGGGCATACTCAGTACATCTATAGAGTAATAACTAACAGAATTAATGAAAAACCACAACAACTTGAGCATTCAACCAGAGTGCAGAAGACAACAACCTGTGCAAATACAAAACAACAAAATAATAAATAAATAAACAAACAACAAATAAATAGATAAATAAATAAGCAAGCAAGCAAGCAATAAATATGAAGAACATGAGATGACATACATGGTAAATGATAGGGCATTGAAAAATGCAGTAGAACAGAATGATCTAGGAATAGTTCCCTGAAGGTAGAATCTCATGTGGATAGGGTGGTGAAGAAACCTTTTGGTATGCTGGCCTGTATAAATTAGAGTGTTGAATATAGGAGTTGGGATGTAATGTTAAAATTGTACAAGGCATTGGTCAGGTCGAATTTGGAGTATTGTGTACAGTTCTGGTCACCGAATTATAGGAAAGATGTCAACAAACTAGAGAGAGTACAGAGGAGATTTACTAGAATGTTACCTGGGTTTCAGCACCTGAGTTACAGAGAAAGATTGAACGAGTTAGGTCTTTATTTTTTGGAGCGTAGAAGATTAAGGGGGGACTTGATAGAGGTATTTAAAATTATGAGGGGGATAGATATAGTTGACGTGGATAGGCTTTTTCCATTGAGAGTAGGGGAGATTCAAACAAGAGGACACGAGTTGAGAGTTGGGGGCAAAAGTTTAAGGGTAACACGAGGGGGAATTTCTTTACTCAGAGGGTGGTAGCTATGTGGAACGAGCTTCCAGTAGAAGTGGTAGAGGCAGGTTTGATATTGTCATTTAAAGTAAAATTGGATAGGTATATGGACAGGAAAGGAATGGAGGGTTATGGGCTGAGAGCAGGTTGGTGGGACTAGATGAGAGTAAGCATTCGGCACGGACTAGAAGGGCTGAGATGGCCTATTTCTGTGCTGTAATTGTTATATGGTTATATGGAAGAGTCCTTGAAAGTGAGCCCATAGTTTGTAGGAACATTTCAGCGATGGGGCGCGTGAAGTTGAATGAAGTTCTCCCCTTTGGCTCAGGAGCCTGATGGTTGAGGGGTAACAACTGTTCCTGAACGTGATGGGGTGAGTCTTGAAGCTCCTGTACCACAATCCTGATGGCAGCAGCGAGAAGAGAGCATGACTCGGGTGGAGAGAGTTCCAGGAGACGGAGGCTGCTCTTCTGTGACAGTGTTTCATGAATATATACTCAGTGGTGGGGAGGGCTTTACCTGTGATGTACTGGGCCGAATCTACTACATTTTGTAGGATTTTCTGTTCATGGCCATTGATGTTTCCATACCAGGCTCTGATGCAGCCAGTCAATACACCTCTCATCTATTGAAGTTGCTCAAAGTCATGCCAAATCTGCACAAACTCCTAAGGAAGTAGAGGTTTTTTTCATAATTGCACTCACGTGCTGAGACCACTGGGAAAATGGGCTGAAAAATGACAGGTGGAATTTAATGCAGACCAGTGAGAAGTATTGCACCTCGGCAGGGTTAGCCAGGGTAGGTTTAACATGGTCAACGGTAGGGTATTGAGGAGTGCTGTAGAACAAAGGGATCTGGGAATACAGGTCCATTATTCCTTGAAAGTGGTCACAAGTAGATAGGGTCATGAAGAAAGCTTTGTCACATTGGCTTTCATAAATCAGTGTATTGAGTACAGAAGACGGGATGTTATGTTGAAATTGTGTAAGATGTAGGGACCTAATTTGGAGTATCGTGTGCAGTTTTAGTCACGTATCTACAGGAAAGATAAGAAGACTGCAGATAAAATTTACAAGGATGTTGCTGGGACTTGAGGACCTGAATTACAGGAAAAGTTTGAATAGGTTAGGACTTTATTCCCTCAAACGTAGAAGGTTAAGGGGAGATATGACAGAGATTTACAAAATGATGAATGGTATAGATAGGGTAAATGCAAGCAGGCTTTTTTCCACTGAGGCTGGGTGGAACTACAACCAGAGGTCATGGGTTAACAATGAAATTTGGACAAGTACTTGGATGGGGGGGGGGTTATGGGTCAATCAGACTAGGCAGATTAATGGTCACTAGATGGGCTAAAGGGCCTGTTTCTGAGCTGTAGTGCTCTATGACTCTATGACCATTATCAGTGAAAACTATGTACAAAGACTGACAAACAATTAACATGCAAAAGAAGACAAAAAGCACATAATAAATATATGAGAATACTACATATAATAGTACAACAGAATAATGATATAATATTAAAGTAATATAAATAATAATTACATCACAGAATGATGCAGGTTATCATGAGGTTCACCAGGATGCTGCCTGCATTAGAGAGCTTGTCTTATAAGGATAGGTTGAGTGAGCGAGGGCCTTTCTCTTTGGAGTGCAGGAGGATGAGAGGTGATATGATACACGTACAAACAAGCTGGATGAACTCAGCAGGTCGGGCAGCACCCGTGGAAATGAGCAGTCAACGTTTCGGGCCGAGAGCCTTCGTCAGGACTGAAAAGGGAGGGGGCAGGGGCCCATAAAGAATGTGGGGGGAGGGTGGGATGTGCCAAGTGAAAAACCAATCAGGAAAGATCAAGGGGTGGGGGAGGAGAAGCAGGGAGAGGATAGGCAGGAGAGGTGAAGAAGGAATGTAAGGGGAAAACACTATGGGTAGTAGAAGAAGGCAGAATCATGAGAGAGGTGATAGGCAGCTGGAGGAGGAGACAGAGTGAAAGTGGGATGGGGGAAGGGAGCGGGAGGGAATTACTGGAAGTTGGAGAATTCAATGTTCATACCACCAGGCTGGAGACTACCCAGACGGTAGATGAGGTGTGGCTCCTCCAACCTGAGTTTGGCCTCATCATATCAGTAGAGGAGGCCATGTACGGACATATCCGAATGGGAATGTGAAGCAGAGTTGAAGTGGGTGGCAACTGGGAGATCCTGACTGTTGTGGTGGACGGAGTGTAGGTGCTTGACAAAGGGGTCCCCCAATCTGCATCGGGTCTCGCCGATGTGGAGGAGGCTGCACCGGGAGCACCGGATGCAATAGATGACACCAATAGACTCACAAGTGAAGCGTTGCCTAACCTGGAAGGTCTGTTTGGGGCCCTGAAGGGTGGTAAGAGAGGAGGTGTAGGGACAGGTGTAGCACTTACGCTCGCAGGGATAAGTGCCAGGTGGGAGATCTGTGGGGAGGGACGTGTGGACCAGGCAGTTGAGGAGGGAACGATCCCTGCGAAAAGCGGAGAGGGGTAGAGGGGGAAAGATGTGATTAGTGGTGGGGTCCTGTTGAAGGTGGCAGAAGTTGCGGAGGATAATATGCTGGATCCGGAGGCTGGTGGGGTTGTAGGTGAGGACAAGGGGAACTTGGTCCCTGTTGTGGTGATGGGAGGATGGGGTGAGGTCCGAAGTGCGGGAAATGGAGGAGATGTGGGCGAGGGCATCATTGATGACGGCAGAAGGGAAACCATGATTCTTAAAGCAAGAGGACACTTGAGATGTCCTGGAACGGAAAGCCTTATCCTGGGAGCAGATGCGGTGGAGATGGAGGAACTGGGAATAGGGAATAGCATTTTTACATTTGGCAGAGTGGGAAGTCGAGGTAGTTATGACAGTCAGTGGGTTTATAAAAGATGTCAGAGGACAGTCTATCTCCAGAGATGGAGACCGAGATCGAGAAAGGGGAGAGAAGTGTCCGAGATGGACCAAGTGAATTTGAGGGCTGGGTGAAAGTTAGAGGCAAAGTCTATGAAATTGACAAGCTTAGCATGGGTGCAGGAAGCAGCACCAATGTAGTCATCAATGTATCGAAGGAAAAGTTGGGGTGCAGTACCAGTATAGGTTTGGAGCATAGACTGTTCCACATAACCCATGAAGAGGCAGGCATAGCTGGGGTCCATGCGAGTGCCCATAGCTACACACTTGGTCTGAAGAAAATGGAAAGAGCCGAAAGAGAAGTTATTAAGTATGAGTACCAGTTCCGCCAACCTGAGGAGTGTGGTGGTGGTGGTGGAGAACTGGTGAGGTCTATTGTCCAGAAAGTAGCGGAGGGCTTTGAGGCCTTCTTGATGGGGAATTGAAGTGTATAAGGATTGGACATCCATGGTGAAAATGAAGCGGTCGGGACTGGGGAACTGGAAGTTGTTGAAGAGGTGGAGGGCATGGGATGTATCCCGGATGAAGATGGAGAGGGACTGAACTATGGGTGACAAAATGGAGTCGAGGTTGGCTGATACGTTCGGTGGGGCAGAAACAGGCCGAAACTATGGGTCTACCAGGACAGTCAGGCTTTTGGATCTTGGGGAGGAGGTAAAACCGAGCAGTGCGGGGTGTGGGAATTATGAGTTTTTTGGCTGAGGATGGAAGGTCTCCGGAGTTGATAAGGGCAGTGATGGTATGGGAGACAATGGTTTGATGATTTTTGGTTGGGTCCTGTTCCAGGGGTAAGTACGAGGAGGTGTCAGAGAGCTGCTGTTTGGCCTCACTGAGGTAGAAGTCCGTCCGCCAGACCACTACGGCACCACCTTTGTCTGTGGGTTTGATGGTGAGGTTAGGATTAGTGTGGAGAGAGAGGAGGGCAGTGTGTTCAGAGGGAGTGAGGTTGGAACAGGAGAGAGGAGTGGTGAAGTTGAGACAGTTGATGTCTCGGCGACAGCTGGAGATGAAAAGATCGAGTGCAGGTAGGAGGCCCGGAGGGGAGGAGGAGGACGGTTGAAGACAGGAGAAGGGGTCATCAATAGGGGGAGGGGAATCCTTGTTAAAGTCGTAGGCTCGGAGACGTGGGTGACGGAAAAAGAGTTCAGCGTCATGCCGGGCACAGAACTCACTGAGGTGTAGACGGAGGGGGACAAAAGTGAGTCCCTTGCTAAGCACAGAACGCTCTGCCTCAGAGAGGGGAAGGTCAGAGAAGATGGTGAAGATACGGCAAGGGTTGGGGCTGGGGTCAGAGGAGGGTAAAGAGTGGGAGGTCTCAGGAGGGAGAGGGGTTTTGGGATGTTCAGGGAGAGCAGGCTGAGGGTAGGATGAGGGATCAGAAGAATGGAGGGGGATGAGGGGTGGAGGGAAGGTTGGGAGTCGTGGGGAGGATAAGGGGTAGTAGAGGAATAAGACGAGCAGTGATATGATAGATGTGTACAAGATGATAAGAGGCATTGATAGAGTGGACATCCAGAGTCTTTTTCCCAGGGCAGAAATGGCTAACACACGAAGGCATAATTTTATAGGTGTTTGGAGGAAAGTATAGGGAGGATGTCAGAGGTAGGTGTTTTTTTTTACAGAGAGAGATGGGTGTGTGGAATGCCAGGCCAGGGATGGTAGTAGAGACAGATACATCAGGGAGCCTCTATTCTGAGGCTGTGTCCTCTGGTCTTAGACTCTCCCACCAGAGGAAACATCCTCTCCACATCCATTCTACCAAGGCCTATCACCATTCGATAGGTTTCAATGAGGTCACCCCTCATGCTTCTGAATTCTAGTGAATATAGGCCCAGAGCCATCAAATGCTCTTCATACGACAAGCTGTTCAATCCTGAAATCAATTTTGTGAAGCTTCTTTAAACCCTCTCCAGTTTTAGCACATCCTTTCTAAGATAAGGGCCCAAAACTGCTCCCAGTTCTGCAAGTGAGGCCTCACCAGGGGTTTATAAAGGCTCAACATTACAACTTTGCTTTTATGTTCAATATTTTATATTTTAGGTTCTCTTGAAATGAATGCTAACATTGCATTTACCTTCCTCACCACAGACTCAACCTGCAAAAAAATCCTGTATAAGGACTCTCAAGTTCCTTTGCACCTCCCATTTTTGTATTTTTCTCCGCTTAGAAAATAATCAGCCCTTTCATTTCCTCTACTGGAACAAGAAATCAGAGAATGAAAGCCCTAAAGCACACTGCATGCCGCGTGTCCACAGTCTTCCTGTTATAAACCTGAAACATACAGGGAATTTACTTAAGTGTACAATCCCAATGGTCACTGCACATGAGGAATTTGTACCAAATCGTCATTGAATGTCTGTGGGAATTGAGGACTTCATCCCAGTAGGGATTAAACATCCCACAACTGCCATGCCAAAGGGTGACTGCAGGTCTACTAAGCCCAGACACAAATGGGGACACACGCACACACGCATGCAGACACAGAGACATACAACCACACAGTCACACAGAGAGGGCAGAAAAATGGCTACTACCAGGGGGCATAATTTCATGGTGACTGGAGGGAAGTATAGTTGGGGGGGGTGGTGTAAGAAGTAGTTTTTTTTCACAGAGATAGGTGGATGCATGAACCTTGCTTCCAGGGACAGTGTTAGATACATTAAGTACATTTTTTAAAACCTTGAGCATTGCCCAATCGGAGAGAAGACATAGTTCACTCAGATTTGCTCAGAAAAGGCAGAGACTGTCAGCTGTTTGGAGCTTTAAGCAGTGGCCAATCAGTGTTTGGGATTGATCGGCAAGAACAGATTATAGGAAGGCAGGGGCAAGCGGAGGAGCCATTGACAGAGCAGCCATCACTATAGTGGTCAGAGTTAGAGTGGAGGTTTGGAGGCTTCAGCAAGGAGAGGCTTGAGTGAGAGAAGGCAAAAAAAGCTGTAGGTAGAGTTTTGTCTCTCCCACCCCCAGCAGTTTGTTGTTCTTCCTTCCTTATATTTGCTGAGTCAGGACAGTAGAGATGCAGGCAGGATAGTTAAATGCTCCTTTTGCAGGATGTGGGAAGATAGGGAGAGCTCCAGTGTCCCTGATGACTACAGCTATGAGAAATGCATCCAGCTGCAGCTTCTAACATTGCTGGAACTGGACAAACTCCTGATCATTCGGGAGACAGAGGGGGTGAGAGATAGGACGTACAGAGAGGTAGTCACAACCAAGGTGCAGGACTTAGGAAACTGGGTGACAGTCAGGAAGGGGAAAGGGTTTAAGGAGCCAGTACAAAGTACCCCTGTGGCCAACCCCTCAACTGGGATACCACTTCGGATACTGTTGGGGAGGATGACCCAGCAGAGAAAAGTCACAGTGGTCAGGTCTCTGACTTTGCAACACAGAAGGGAAGGGGTGAGAAGCAGCAAATTGTGATGATAGGGGTTTCGTTAGTTAGCAGAACAGAAATGAGATTCCCAGATGGTATATTACCTCCCAGATATTATGGTCCGGATCACCTTGGAGCAAATCCTCAGCATTCTTAAATGGGAGGGTGAATAGTTGGAGGTCATGGTCTGTGTAAGTACCAATGACAAGGATAGGAAGAGTGACGAGGTTCTGCAAAGTGAATTTAGGGAGTTAGGTGCTAAGTTAAAGGGCAGGGCCTCCAGGATTATGATCTCAGGATTGCTGCCCATGCCACATGCCAGTGAAGCCAGAACTAGGATGATTAACCAGTTTAACATGTGGCTAAGAAGTTAGTGTAAGAGGGATGGTGTAATATTTTTGGATCATTGGGCTCTCTTCCAGGGAGGGTGGGACCTGTACAAAGGGGACAGATTGCACTTGAACTGGAGGGGCACTAATATCCCAGCAGGAAGGTTTGTTAATGCTGCACGGTGGGGTTTAAACTAGGGTTGCAGGGGGGTGGGAATCAGAGTGCCAGAACAGATAGTGGAGAGGTTGTGGAGACAGATGTTAGTAAATCCCCAGACAAAAGGCAGGAGTCAAAAGGTTAAGCATGGTGCGACTAATGTTCTGAGCTGTGTAAATCTCAATGCAAGGAGTATTGTAGTTTGTCAAATGTGTTCAGGAAAATTACCTTAATCAGTCTCAACAAGAGGCTTGATCTACTATTAGGGAATGAGACAGGGCAGGTGACAGAAGTGTGTGTAGGGGAACAATTTGTATCAAGTGACCCTATTAGTTTCAAAGCAGAAGGGTCGGACTGGTCTGTGGGTTGAGATTCTAAATTGGAGAGAGGCCAGTTTTGATGGAATCAGAAAGGATCTGGAAAGTGTGGATTGGGACAGGTTGTTTTCTGGCAAGTGGGAGCCCTTCAAAAGTGAAATTTTGAGAGTATAATGCTTGTATGTGCCAGTCAGAATAAAAGGTAAAGATAACAGGTGTAGGGCATCTTGGTTTTCAAGAGATATTGAGGCCCTGGTTAGGGAAAAAAGGGGGTGCATAGCAGATGTAGGCAGGTTGGAATAAATGAAATGTTTATAGGGTATAAGAAACTACTTAAGAAAGAAATCAGGAGGACTAAAAGAAGGCACGAGGTTGCCCGTAGAAGATTCCACAGATACGTTAAGAGCAAAAGGATTGCAAGGGACAAAATTGGTCCCCTGGAAGATCAGAGTGGTAATCCATCTGTGCAGCCAAATCAGATGAGGGAGATTTTAATTTTCTTTTGCATCTGTATTTACTCAGGAGACGGACTCAGGGTCCATAGGAGTGAGGCAAAGCAGCATCAACTTCACACACCCTATCCAGATTACAGAGGAGGAGGTGAGGCAAATTAGGGTGGGTAATTTCCCAGGGCCTGACGAGGTGTTCCCTCAGATCCTGTCGGAGGCAAGTGTTGAAATAGCCGGGACCCTAGCAGAGATATTTAAATCATCCTTAGCGACAGAAAAGGTACCGGAGGATTGGAGGATAGCTAATGCCGTTCTGATGTTTAAAAATACTCTAAAAATAAACCAGGAAATTATAGGCCAGTGAGCCTGACATCAGTAATGGGAAAATTTTTGGAAGTTATTCTAAGGGACCAGATACATGAATATTTGGATAGGGAGGGACTGATCAGGGATAGTCAGCATGGCTTTGTGTGTGATAGGTCGTGTCTAACCAATCTTATAGAGTTTTTCTAGGAAAGTTGATGAAGGCAAAGTGTTGTCTATTAGGACTTTAGTAAGTTCCTGCTCGGTCAGGAAGGGTCAGTAACTCGGCATTCAAGATGAGGTTGTTAATTGGATTAGACGTTGGCTTTGTGGGAGAAGCCAGAGAGTGGTTGTAGATGGTTGCCTCTCTGACTAGTGGAGTGTCACAGGGTCTGTTGTTGTTTGTCATCTGTATCAATGGTCTGGATGATAACGTGGTTAACTGGATCATCGAATTTGTAGATGACACCAAGATTGGGGGTACAGTGGACAGTAAGGAAGATGGTTATGGCTTGCAGTGGCTTCTGGACCAGCTGGAAAAATGGTCAGATGGAATTTAATGCAGACAAGTGCAAGGAAGGACCAACCAGGGTAGGTCTTACACTGTGAATGGTAGGGCACTGAGGAGTGTCGTAGAACAAGGGGATCTGAGAGCTCAGATTCATAATCCATTGAAAGAGACGTCACATATAGATAGGGTCATAAAGAAAGCATTTGGACCAGTGGCCTTCGTAAATGAAAGTATAGAGAGCAGGAGATGGGATGTTATGTTGAAGTTGTATAAGAGATTGCTGAGACCTGATTTGGAGTACTGTCTGCAGTTCTGGTCACCTACCTACAGGAGAGATGTTAACAAGGTTGAAAGAATACAGAGAAAATTTATAAGGATGTTGCTGGGTCTGGATGCCCTGAGTTGAGACTGGAAGAATGAATAGGTTAGGACTGTATCCCATGGAACAAAAAATCGAGGGGAGATTTGATAGAGGTATATAAAATTACGAAGGGTTTAGATGGGGCAAATGCAAGCAGGTTTTTCCACTAGAGTTGGATGGGACTATAACCAGAGATCATGGATTAAAGGTACAATGTTTAAGGGGAACATGAGGGGAAACTTCTTTACTCAGAGGGTCATGTGAGTGTGGAATGAGCTGCCAGCACAAGTGGTGCTTGAAGCTTGATTTTAATGTTTAAGAGAAGTTTGGATAGGTACATGGATGGTAGGAGTATGGAGGACTATGGTCCCGGTGTAGGTGAATAGCAGTGGGCAGTTTAAGTGGTTCAACATGGACTAGATGGACTGAAGGGCCTGTTTCTGTGCCGTACTTTATGACTCTTCAAGAGGCACATAGATGATTGAAAAGTGGAAGGCCTTGTGGGAGGGAGGGTTAGATTGATCTTAGAGTCGGTTAAAAGGTCCTGGGCCGAAGAGTCTGTACTGTGCTGTACTGTTACTGTCCGTTTCCCTCCACAGATACTGACTGTCTCCAGTAGATCGTTTGCTACTCTGGACTGCAGGCTCTCTTGTATCTCCTCTAATCCCCGAGTCACTGTGCTGCTCCAGTACCAAGCGCCCTTGATCAGAATCAGAATCAGCTTCATTACCATGTCAAATTTGGTGGCGGAGGGGCAGAATCTGCCCCTGAAACACCGAGTGTGTGTCTTCAGGCTCCTGTACCTCCTCTCTAAGGGTAGCAATGAGCAGAGGGAATGCCCTGGGTGATGGGGGGTCCTTACTGATGGATGATGCACACTAACACAGGGCAGAATACATAGTTCCCCACACTTACATGCAGGCAAGCGCAGGCACAGAGCCAGAGAGAGTACCTATAGTAACAGATTGCAAAAACAAAACTCATACAATGCACATATTCAGATACACATATACTCACCCACCACACACTTTCACAATCAAAATTACTCATAAATACTGAGGCATGTACAGGTGTCAACAGCTCAGACAAACACAGCGATCGAGTGTACAGTACACAGCAGTGGTTGAAGCATTACCTTTCAGTCAGCCAATCTGCCTGTTGAGAGGAAATGAGAAGAGTTCAGGGAACATGACACTTCATTTTAAGCATCGGGAAAGCACAGAATTCTTTTTCGGGACTTGCTGAGATTACAAATTTTTCAAAAATTCTGCTAGTGCTTCAGAGTGGTAAGTGCTGGAATTTGACACACAAAGTAAATTTATTATCAAAGTACATATATCTCACCCTGAGATTCTGTTTCTGTTGGGCAGTTACAGTAAATACCAAAAAACACAATTAAAGACCAGACAAACAAACAATGTGCAGAACTAGGCTTGCTTGAAGAAATCCCTGGTCAATTCCCATCAGCATATAACCTGCAGCTTCAGGGCTCCCAACACACTCAGCCACTACTACGATTAGGAATGCCTACCGTTCTGTGCCCCGACTGCACTTCCATAAATCAGATCACTTGGCTGTCCATCTCCAACCTGCATTCAGGCAGAGGTTGAAGAGAAAAGCTCCGGAAAATAGGTCAACAAAAAGGTGGCGGGGAGCAGCTTTGAGTCAGTGAACTTAACCCTGTTCGAGGGCTCATCGGAGGATCTGAATGAATATGCCACGCTTGCCACAGACTTTATAAAAATGAGTGAACGAGTGTGTCCCCACAAAATCGTTCAGGCTCTTCCCCAGCCAGGAGCCCTGGATGAACCATGAGATCTGTAATCTGCTGAGATACAAGAGGTCTGAAAAGCTACCTCACGTGCAAAGTGGCAATCCCAGACCAAACGGGAATCGCAGACAGACGCTCAGCAGCTGCGGCCAGGCTTGATTGCTGTCACCTCCTACAAAGTGAAGCCAAGCGACAAAGGTAACTCGAGGAAATCTGCAGATGCTGGAAATTCAAGCAACACACACAAAATGCTGCTGGAACACAGCAGGCCAGGCAGCATCTATACGGATAAGCACTGTCGACGTTTCAGGCCGAGACCCTTTGTCAGGACTAACTGAAAGGGAAGATAGTAAGAGATTTGAAAGTAGGAGGGGGAGAGGAAAATGTGAAATGATAGGAGAAGACCAGAGGGGGTGGGGTGAAGCTAAGAGCTGGAAAGGTGATTGGCAAAAGGAATACAGAGCTGGAGAAGGGAAAAGATCATGGGACGGGAGGCCTAGGGAGAAAGAAAGGGGAAGGGGAGCACCAGAGGGAGATGGAGATGGAGAACAGGCAGAGTGATGGGCAGAGAGAGAGAACAAAAAGGGAGGGGGGGATAAAAAACTAAATATATCAAGGATGGGGTAAGAAGGGGAGGAGGGGCATTAACGGAAGTTAGAGAAGTCAATGTTCATGCCATCAGGTTGGAGGCTACCCAGCCAGTATATAAGGTGCTGTTCCTCCAACCTGAGTGTGGCTTCATCTTGACAGTAGAGGAGGCCATGGATATCTTGATAGTAGAGGAGGCCATGGATATTCGCATTCTGATATGTTCACACATTTTAATTCCACGTCCCATTCCCATTCTGATATGTCTATCCATGGCCTCCTCTGCTGTCAAGATGAAGCCAAACTCAGGTTGGAGGAACAACACCTTATATACCGGCTGATGGTAGCCTCCAACCTGATGGCATGAACATTGACTTCTCTAACTTCTGTAAATGCTCCTCCTCCCCTTCTTACCCCATCCCTGATTTACTTATCCCCCCCTTCCTTTTTTTTCCTCTCTCTGCCCATCACTCTTTGCCTGTTCTCCCCTCCCCCTTTCTTTCTCCCTCAGCCTCCCGTCCCATGATCCTTTCCCTCCTCCAGCTCTGTATCACTTTCGCCAATCACCTTTCCAGCTCTTAGCTTCATCCCTCCCCCTCCGGTCTTCTCCTATTATTTCGCATTTCCCCCTCCCCCTCCCACTTTCAAATCTCTTACTATCTTCCCTTTCAGTTAGTCCTGACGAAGGGTCTCGGCCTGAAACATCGACAGTGCTTCTCCTTATAGATGCTGCCTGGCCTGCTGCGTTCCACCAGCATTTTGTGTGTGCTACTTGACAAAGGTAACAATAAGGCTTCATTCCCAAATGAGCTCAACGCCTTTTACACTCACTTCAACCATCGAAATGTGGAGGAACCTTCAGAAACTCCCACAGCCCCTGATAGCCCTGTGACTGATGTGAAATCATTTTCAGGAGGGTGAGCCCACAGTAGGTATCTGGCCCAGACAGGGCACCTGGCTGAGTACTAAAGACCTGTGCTGATCAGCTGGCAGGAGTATTCACCAATATCTTTAGCCTCTCACTTCAGTAGTTCAAGATACCCACCTTCAGTTATACTAGTGCCTAAGAAGAACGTGGCAGCCTGCCCCAATGACTGTCATCCAGTAGCACCTACATCCACTGAAGTGAAGTGTTTTGAGAGGTTGGTGATGAAACACATCAAATCCTGCCTGACAAGTGACTTGGATCTGTTCCAATTGGCACACCAGAACAAAATATCCACAGCAGATGCCATTTCATTGGTTCTTCTCTCGGCTCTGGAACACTTGGACAGCAAAGATGCATAGGTCAGAATGCTCTTTAACAACTACAGTTTCACATTCAATACAATCATCCCCTCAAAACTAATCAATAGGCTGAAGACTTTGACCTCAATACCTCCTTGTTGGCCGCAATTTCCTCTCTTGCAGACCTCAGTCAGTTCGGATTGGCAACAACATCCCCTCCAAAGTCTCCATCAGCACAGGTGCACCACAAGGCCCTGCTCTACTCACTATACACTTCAGGCTGTGTGGTTAAGCGCAGGTCCAAAGCCATTTTCAAGTTTGCTGAGGACACCACTGTCAATGGCCAAATCAGAGGTGGTGACAAATCAACATATTGGAGGGAGATTGAAAATCCGGCTCAGGGGTGTCACAACAACAACCTCTGTCAGTAAGAATGAGGAGCTGATTATTGAGTTCAGGAGGAGGAAACCAGAGGCCCACGAGCCCGTCCTGATCGGTAGGAATGGGTGGGGGGGGGGGTGGAGTCAGAGGTGGGGAGGAGAGAGGGTTTGTACTGGGGCCAGCACACGGGTGTCACTGTAAAGAAAGCAAGGCAGCCCCTCTGAGATATTTGCCAGCATTCGGCAGGCATCTAAAACTTCAAGAAACTTCTATAAATGTGGGGTGTTGTCCTGAGGCATCACTGCTGGCTTGGAAAAGCAAATGCCCTCTAACAAAAATCCTACAAAAGTAGTGGTTACAGCCCAGTCCATCACAGTACAGTCTTCCCCACCACTGAGCACATCTACACGGGGCGCTGTCACAGGAAACCAGCATCCACCATCAAGGACCCCCACCACCCAGGCCATGCTCTCTTTTTGCTACTGCCATCAAGAAAAAGGTATGGGTGCCCCAGGACTCACACCACCAGGTTCAGGAGGAGTTATTACTCCTCAACCATCAGGTTCTTGAACCAGTGGGGATAACTTCACTCACCCCATCACTGAGCTGTTCCTACAACCTATGGATTCACTTTCAATGACTCTTCATCACGTGTTCTCAATATTTATTGTTTATTTATTTATGTATTACTTTTTTTGTATTTGCACAGTTTGATGTCTTTTGCACATTGGTTGTTTGTCCGTCCTGCTGCGTGTGGTCTTTCATTCATTCTATTGTGTTTCTTGTATCTACTGTGAATGCCCACAAGCAAATGAACATCAGTGTTGTGTATGGTGACATATGTACTTCGTTAATAAATTTACTTTTTACTTTGATCTTTGAAAGATGATAAACTGTGCGTATAAAAATAAAAAGAAAAAAATAAGCAATAAATATGGGGAACATGAGATGAAGAGTCTTTGAAAGTGAAACCATATGTTGTGGGAACAGTTCAGTGATGGGGCGAGTGAAGCTGAATGAAGTGCCCTCAGCAGATGTAGAGTGGTTGCAAGGAAACAAAATGGGCCAAGGTGAAACAGGACCCAGTGAGATGGTTAAAATAGAAAAGAGAAGTTTGAACACTTTGCACAACTTTCTCACATCTCCAGCAGGTGTCTGTACAGGGCCAAAGCAGTCAATGTTTCCATTAGGTTTGGTATCACTTGGACAAAACAAATATCTAACGAGGATGTCATGAACAGAGCAAGCACGAAAAGAGAAATAACGTATGCGATCACGAAAAGGCAACGTAACTTCATTGGACATGTGATTAGGAAAGAGGAGTTAGAATGCGTGGTAATTATGGGAAAGATTGAAGGGAAGAAAGCAAGTGGAAGGCAAAGACAAATGATGATGGAGACGGCAGCCAGAGAACTGGAAATGAATACCAATGAATTGATCCACTTGACCCGAAACAAGAGTGTCTGGGCCATGACAGTCAAAGCTCAAACTGGACGTGGCACCTGATGACGATGATGATTTGCAGAAGAGTTAATAACATACAAACTATTTTGGGCATATGGGAAGCTGGTTTCCCACTTACAAAATATTACCAGGAACTTTCTCCTTTATGGAAGCACCCAGCACAGAATGATTCTCAACTTCTGTGCTTGTACAGATAGATATGTAGCTGGTCTGAAATGTCTCTCTGGCCTCTTACAACTCCTCACCGGCCCATCACCTCCCTCTGTATCCTTCCTATTCTCCCATGGCCCACTCTCCTTTTCTATCAGATTCCTTCCTCTCCAGCCCTTTACCCTTCCCACCCACCTGGATTCACCTATCACCTTCTAGCTATCCTCCTTCACCTCCCCCCACCTTTTATTTTAGTGTCTACCCCTTCCCTTTCAGTCCTGATGAAGGATCTCAGCCCAAACTGTTCATTAATTTCCATAGATGCTGCCTGAACTGCTGAGCTTATTGTGTGTGTCACTCTGAAATGTCTGATCTTTCCCCGTGTTCTGGCCAAATATATCTTTTCCGATTATCAGTTTTGAGGTGTCATTATGGTTTAGGATTATAGTAACTGTCTGTGTGTAAAGAAGTCTCCTTATCTCGGCTTTTCTGTTTCTGTCATATGAAGCGGCCTGGTATGGAAACACCAACGCCCAGGAAGAGAAACTCTTACATAAAGTAGTGGTTACAGCCCAGTCCATCACAGTAAGGTCTTCCCCACCACAGTGCACATCTACACGGAGTGTTGTCGCAAGAAACCAGCATCCACCATCAAGGACCCCCTGCCATTCAGGTCATGCTCTCTTCTCGCTGTTGCCATCTTGAAGAGGAGCCACAGGATTCACACCAACAGGTTCAGGAACAGTTATTACTCCTCAACCATCAGGTTCTTGAACCAGTGAGGATAACTTCACTCATCCCATCACTGAGCTGTTTCTACAACCTATGGATTCACTTTCAATGACTCTTCATCACGTGTTCTCAATATTTATTGTTTATTTATTTATTACTTTTTTTGTATTTGCACAGTTTGATGTCTTTTGCACATTGGTTGTTTGTCCGTCCTGCTGTGTGTGGTCTTTCATTCATTCTATTGTGTTTCTTGTATCTACTGTGAATGCCCACAAGCAAATGAACATCAGTGTTGTGTATGGTGACATATGTACTTCGTTAATAAATTTACTTTTTACTTTGATCTTTCAAAGACAATAAACTGTGTGTATAAAAATAAAAAGAAAAAATATAATAATAAATAAGCAATAAATATGGGGAACATGAGATTTAGAGTCTTTGAAAGTGAAACCATATGTTGTGGGAACAGTTCAGTGATGGGGCAAGTGAAGCTGAGTGAAGAGCCCTCAGCAGATGTAGAGTGGTTGCAAGGAAACAAAATGGGCCAAGGTGAAACGGAGCCAGTGAGATGGTTAAAATAGAAAAGAGAAGTTCAGTACAGTCCCCACCTTGCACAACTTTCACACATCTCCAGTAGGTGTTGTACTGGGCCAAAGTAGAAAATGTTTCCATTAGGTTTTGTATCATTTGCAGAAGAGTTATTAAGAGTTCTGTAGACACACAAACTATTTTGGGCATATGGGAAGCTGGTTTTCTTACTCACAAAATATTACCAGAAACTTACTCCTTTATAGAAACACCCAGCACAGAATGATTCTCAACTTCTACGCTTGTATAGACGGATATGTAGCCGGTCTCAAATGTCTCTCTGGTCTCCTATCTCTTCTCCTCACCAGCCCATCATCTCCCTCTGGTTTTCTTCCTCCTTCCTTTTCTCATAACATAAGAACATGAGAAATAGGAGCAGGAGTAGGCCATCCAGCCGTCGAGTCTGCTCTGCCATTCATGGCTGATCTGGTCATGGACTCATCTCCAACTGCCTTTTCCCCATAACCCTTAATTCTGCTACTATGTAAAAATCTATCCAGCCCTGTCTTAAGCATATTTACTGAGGTAGCCTCCACTGCTTCATTGGGCTGAGAATTCCACAGATTCATCATTCTCTGGGAAAAACAGTTCCTCCTCATCACTTTCCTAAATCTGCTCCCCTGAATCTTGAGGCTATGTCCCCTAGTTCTAGTTTCATCTTCCAGTGGAAACAGTTTTTCTGCCTCAATCTTATCTATCCCTTTCATAATTGTATATGTTTCTATAAGATCTCCTCTCATTCTTCTGAATTCCAGTGAGTCCACTCCCAGGTGACTCAATCTCTCCTCACAGCCTAACCCCCTCATCTCTGGAATCAACCTGGTGAACCTCCTTCACACAGCTTCCAAAGACAGTATATCCTTCCTCAAGTAAGGAGACCAGAACTGCATGCAGTACTCCAGGTGTGGCCTCACCAGTACCCTGTATAGTTTCAGCATAACCTCCCTGGTCTTAAATTCAATCCCTCTAGCAACGAAGGCCAACCAATGAGGGCAATGGCAATACTGCAATTTTTTACCATTTAAGTAGTAATCTACTCTTCCATTTCCTACCAAAGTAGATGACCTTGCATTTACCAACATTGTACTCCATCTATCAGACCCTTGCCCACTCACTTAACCTATCTATATCTCTCTGCAGGCTCTCCATATCTTCTGCACAATTTACTTTTCCAGTCAATTTAATGTCATCAACAAACTTCGATACACTACACTCGGTCCCCTCTTCCAGATTGTTAACGCATATCTTGAACAGTTGCAGGCCCAGCACCGACCCCTGCGGAACACTGCTCACCACTGATTGCCAACCAGAGTCACACCCATGTATCCCAACTCTCTGCTTTCTATTAGTTAACCAATCCTCTATCCATGCTAATACATCACCCCAACTCTAGGCATCCTTGTCTTACGGTTAAGCCTTTTGTGTGGCACTTTATTGAATGCCTTCTGAAAATCCAGTAAATAATGTTCCCCTCTATCCACAGTGCTCGCTATATCCTCAAGGAACTCCAGTAAGTGTGTCAAACAAGCCCTGCCTTTGCTGAATCTATGCCATGTCTGTCTGATGGGTCCTTTTATTTCTAGATGCCTCGCTATTTCTTCTTTAATGATAACTTCAAACATTTTCCCAACTACAGATGTAACTGGCCTATAGTTAGCTGCCTTTTGCCTACAGTATATCCTTTTTTGAACAGTGGCAAGTCATTTGCTGTCTTCCAATTGCCAGGAGCTGCCCAGAGTCCAGCGAATTTTGGTAAATCATCACCAAAGCCTCTACTATAACTTCTGCCATTTCTTTCAGTACCTGGGATGCCTTCCATCAGGACCAGGGGACTTGTCTAACTTGGCCCACAAGTTTGCTCAGCATCACCTCTTTAGTGATAGATATTGTATCGAGGTCCTCACCTCCCATTGCATCCATAACATCTCTCATTGGCATGTTAGATGTGTCCTCCACCATGAAGACCGACACAAAATAGTCATTCAAAGCCTCTGCCATTTCCTCATTACCCAATATCAATTCCCCCTTCATGTCCTCCAAGGGATCTACATTCACTTTAACCACCCGTTTCTGCTTTATATAATTATAAAAACTTGCACTATCTGTTCTTTTATTTGTTCTAGCTTATTTTCATAACCCAGCCTCCCTTTATGCTTGCTTAGTGGTGCTTTGTTGTTTTTAAAATTTTACCCCTCTTCCAGTTTCCCACTACTCTTTTCGACTTTGTATGCACAAGCTTTTAGTTTGATGTCTTCTTTTATTTCTTTAGTTATCTAAGGCCGGCTCTCCCCGCCCTCACTGTTCCTACTTTTAACTGGAATACACTTGTTGAGCACCGTGAAAAATCCCTTTGAAGTTCTTCCACTGTTCTTCAACCATCCACCATATAGCCTGTGTTCCCAGTCTACCCGATCCAACTCCTCCCTCACCTTCCCCCCACCTTTTTATTCTGCTGTCTTCCCCCTTCCTTTCCAGTCCTGATGAAGGGTCTCATCCCGAAATGTTCATTAATCTTCACAGATGCTGCCTGACCTGCTGAGTTCCTCCAGTATTTTGTATGCATTGCTCTCAAATGTCTGTTCTTTCCTCATGTTCTGGCCAAATATATCTTTTCTAGTTATCAACTTTGAGATGTCATTATGGTTTTGGATTTTAGTTACTGACCACATGTAAAGAAGTCTCCTTACCTCTGCTCCTCTGTTTCTGTCATACAGCACAGCCTGGTATGGAGACACCAATGCCCAGGAAGAGAATCTCCTACATAAGGTAGTGGTTACAGACCAGTCCATCACAGTAAGGCCCTCCCCATCACAGAGCATATCTACACAGAGCACTGCTGCAGGAAAGCAGCATCCATCATCAAGGACCTCACTATCCAGGCCAGGCTCCCTTCTTGTTGGTGACATCAGGAATAAGGTACAGGAGCTTCAGGGCTCACACCACCAGGCTCAGGAACAGCTGTTACCCCTCAACCATCAGACCCCTGAACTAGAGGAGATAACGTCACTCACTTCAACTCTGAACTGATTCTACAACCTACAGAACCACTTTCAAGGACTCTACAACTAATATATTCTCAGTATTTGTAGGTTTATTGATGTACTTATCCATGGAGCTCTGTCACGGTGAGTGCTGGCAATGACTGATCCCATGTGTGGAAAATGGCAGTCTCCCATGTAGAGACAGAACAAGAGGTTATACATAGGAATTCCACAGGACATTGATGGCACAACTGAGTGACTCTGCGAGACAAATCCATTCTCAACACGAGGACCCTGCAAGGAGTGCTAATTCGGAGTCCGCTTTAAATAATCACAGAATGCACAAAACCCATGCCAGCCACAATTAACTTGACCAGATTAAGCAGAAACTCCCAGGGCTTAATGACTCTAATTAAGACAACATTTAGTAAATATAGGTGAAAGCAACACGTACAACAAGCTGGGAGAACTCAGCAGGTCGGGCAGCATCTGTAGAAACGAGCAGCCAACGTTTTGGGCCGAGACCCTTGTTGTACATGTTGCTTTAACCACAGCATCTGCAGTTTACCTTGTGTTAGTAAATATAGGTGCTCAGGAAACTTCAAAGCCCAACACTCATGGCTCACCGCAGAGCCTCATGACAATCTATTTATTTATTTATTCATTATTAATTATGTATACTTGCACAAATTGTCCTCCTTTGTACTTTGAACAAATATCATAAATCTTTGTCTACATACCCTGTCGCTGAGTGAACACATATTTGCTTTATTTACCAAAACCTTTCAAAAAATTATGTGTTTTCATCGGAAACTTCCGCTGGACTTCCCTGTTGTTACAACATACCACAGTTTCTCCATCCTCTGCACAGTGGCATGCCTCGCAGAGTGTTGGGTCACAGTGCTGGAGACACGGGGTCAATCTTACCTTGGGCACAGCTGGCATGGAGTTTGCACATTCCCCCTGAAATTACTTGAGCTTCCCCTGACATCCTAAAGAGCTGGGAGCATGGGGGATGTTAATTGGCCGCTGTAACTGCACAGAGAGGATTCCGACTACATCAGAATCAGGTTTATTATCACAGACGCATGTTGTGAAATTTGTTGCTCGGTGGTGCGTTATTATGCAAGGCATAAATAATCCTATAAATTATAATAAGAACTATATTAAAAATAAATTAAATAAGTAGTGCAGAAAAGAATAAAAAGTTTAAAAATAGTGAGATAATATACATGAGTTCAAGCTGAAGTTCAAGTTAATTATCATTCACTGTACACATATATACCACCAAATGAGACAACATTCCGCCAGACCAAGGTGCACAGCACAGTATATATAACTCACTCACATAACACATACAGTAATATTACCACAAATACATTAATAAGCTGCATAGTCACCATAAGTTAAAAAGTAAACAGTATAATGCTACTGGTGCTTCATACGTGATGAGACCTGGGCAGTGGCAGGGAGTTCAGTTGTCCTACGGGCTGAGGAAGAAGCTGTCCATGTTCTAATGCTATGCTACCTCCTGCTTGATGGTATGGGGCCAAAGAGATTGTTGGACGGATGAGAGGGATCACTGACAATGCCAAGGGCTCTGCATACGATAAGTATCTCTGAAGGGTGTAAGAGAGACCCAAGTGATCCTCTCGGCAGTCTGTTGCAGGTTCTTGCAATTCCCATACCAGACAGTGATGCAGCTGGTCGAGATGGTAATCTATTCAGAAATCTGAGGATGGAGGGGAAAACTCTGTTCCTAAGACATTGTATGTGGGTCTTCAGGCTCCTGTACCTCCTCCCTGATGGTAGCAATAAGAAGAGGCAGGTCCTGGGTGACGGGGGTCTTTAATGATGGATGCTGTCTTTTCAACACATCAACTATTGAAGGTGTCCATGACAGAGCTGGCTGAGTTTACAACTTTCTGCAGCTTTTTCTGATCCTGTGCAGTGGCCCCTCCATACCAGACAGTGATGCAACCAGTTAGAATGCTCTCCCTGGTACATCCATGAAAATTTGTGAGTGTCTTTGGTGACAAACCTATTCTTTTCAAACTCCTAATGGAATATACAGTACCTATAAAATCTATTCACACCCCCGTGGAAGTTTTCATGTTTTGTTGTTTTACAACATCGAATCACAGTAGATTTAATTTGGCTTTTTCTGACATTGATCAATAGAAAGACTTGTCGAAGTGAAAACAGATCTCTACAAAGTGATTTAAATTACTTACAATTATAAAACACAAAATAGTTGATATCACAAGTATTCGCCCACTTTAATGTAACACATCAAATCATCGCTGGTGCAGCCAATTGGTTTTAGAAGTCACATAATTAGTTAAATGGAGATCACCTGTGTGTAGTTGAGGTGTTTCAATTGATGGTAGTAAAAATACACCAGTATGTGGAAGGTCTAACTGCTTGGCAGTAATGCAACAGTGTGGATGATGATGGACGAGGAGGAAGATCTGACTGCTGGTGAGTCAGTATCCTGGCAAAAACTACACCACAAAGACAGAAGAACACCCCAAGCAACTCTGTGAAAAGGTTATTGAAAAGCACAAGTCAGGAGATGGATACAAGAAAATTTCCAAGTCACAGAATATCCCTTGGAGTACAGTTAAGTCAATCGTCAAGAACTGAGAAGAATATGGCATAGCTGTAAATCTGCTGAGGGCAGGCCATCCTCAAAAACTGAGTGACCGTGCAAGAAGGGAACTGATGAGGGAGGCCACCAAGAGACCTATGACAACTCTGGAGGAGTTACAAGTCTCAGTGTCTGAGATGGGAGAGACTGTTGCCCGGGTGCTTCACCTGTCACAGCTTTATGGGAGAGTGGCAAAGAGAAAGCCACTGTTGAAAAAACAATCACATGAAATCTCAGCTAGAGTTTGCCAGAAGGCATGTGGGAGACTCTGAAGTCAGCTGGAAGAAGGTTCTATGGTCTGATGAAACCAAAATTGAGCTTTTTAGCCATCAGACCAAACACCGCACATTATCAAAAACACTGTCTCTGCTGTGAAGCATAGCGATGGCTGCACAAGGCTGTGGGGATGCTTCACTGCAGCAGGCCCTGGAAGGCTTGTGAAGGGAGAGGGTAAGATGATTGCAGCAAAATACAGGGAAATCCTGGAGGAAAACCTGATGCAGTCTGAAAGAGAACTGTGACTTGGGAGAAGATTGGTTTACTAACAAGAAAATGACCTGCAGTATAAATCTGAAGCCACACAGAATTGGCTTAAAAACGACAAAGTTTATTGCCCTGGAGTGGTTAAGTCAGAGTCTAGACCTCAATCCAATTGAAGATTTGTGGCTGGACTTGAAAAGGGCTGTTCACTCATGATCCCTATGCAATCTGCCAGAACTTGACAATTTTGTAAAGAAGAATGGGGGAAAAAGATTGCAGTGGCCTGATGTGCAAAGTGAATGGAGACCAATCCACACAGGCCCAAGGCTGTAATTGCTGACAAAGGGACATCTGCTAAATAATGACTTGAAGAGGGTGAGTAATTATGCAATCAATTATTTTGTGTTTAGTAAATGTAGACCAATTTGTAGAAATTTGTGTTCACTTTGACATGAAAAGAGTCCTTTTCTGGTGATCAGTATCAAAAGAATCGCATTAAATCCACTGTGATTCAATGCTGTAAAACAATAAAACATGAAACCTTCTGGGGTGGGGGTGGTGTCTATAGCACTATAGCTAATATTATGCCTCCTTTGTGATTGCATCAATATGCTGGCCTGGGATAGGGAGCATTAATCTCGGGAATAATGTCGTATATATCTGCAAGTGTGCGCTTGATGGGCCAAAAGGCCTGCTTCCCTGATACGTGTCTCAATGGCTGAAAGATCATCTCTGGCATTGCAGGTAATCCTCTAAGAGTGAAGTGGACATATTATCCCACCAGGATTTAAAGACAAAGTTTGAAGCGGTTATAAGTAAGTTGTTTTTTTTTGAAACATTGGTATTAATTCACCAAAGTATTGAATCCAGGAGTTAGGATGTTATGTTAAGGTTGCATAAGACTTTGGTAAGGCCTAATTTGGAGTATTGTGTATAGTTCTGGTCAGCTACCCACAAAAATGATATTAATAAGATTGAAAGAGTGTGGAAAATAATTTACAAGGATGTTGCTGGGACTAGAGGACCTGAGTTACAGGGAAAGATTGAATAGGTTAGGACATTAGCCCCTGGAGCATAGAGAATGACATGAGATTGAGGGGTTTAGATCAAATGTTCAAAGGTTCAGTTTATTGTCAAAGTACGCACATAGAATACAACTCTGATATTCATCTTCTCCAGGTAGCCAGGGAATACAGACAGACCATGGGAACTGATGAAAAGCTACTAAATCCCACCCCCCATCCCCAGCATGAGAAAGAAAAGAAATAAAATTCACTGACTCCAAAAAAGCACTAACCTCCTCCCCGCAGAAAAAGCAGCAACAATAACAATCCCCAACCCACATATTTTATTTCTTTGTTGATACACTGTGGAGTAGGCCCTTCTGGCCCTTCAAGCTGTGCTCTCAGCAACCCTCGGCCAATCACGGGATAATTTACAGTGACCGATTAACGTACTGACCTGCACGTCTTTGGACCGTGGGAGTTAACTGGAGATCCCAGAGGAAACACATGCATTCCATGTAAAGAGACTCCTTGGGGAATGGCACTGGAATTGAACTCCAGCCTCTGGAGTGCCCCAATCTGTAATAGTTGTAATGGATGTGGAGACATTGCACAGAGCAGAGTAATATGCTAGTGTCCCTGAATCGCACCACTACCAACCAACATGCAGCCATCTGTACTGGTCCCATCTTCTATACCTTGTCAACTCGGGAGTCGTGTAGACCAATGCCATTAGTAGTTCCGCTGTTCCCACTCTCTCCAGCAGTGGTTCGTTACTTGCCTCTCCCTCGGTGAAAACATCCCTCTAAACCTCTTGCTATTTCCTCTACTTTGATCAGCCTTGGATAATGGAAATGGTTTCTGGAGTCTACATTCCCTTTCATTTCCCTGGAGGCGGCCCGGTTAGTGTTACACTATTACAGTACCAGCTACTCTGGTTCGACTCCCATCACTATCTGTAACAAGACTGCACATTCTCCCCATGTCTGTGTAGGTTTCCTCCGGGTGCTCCAGTTTCCTCCCATAGTCCAACGCCATACCGGTTATTAGGTTAATTAGTCACGGCTGTAATTGGACAGTGGGGGCTCATTGTGCCTGTCACTGTGCTGAATCTCTAAATGAAATGATGAGCCATGATTAATATGCCTTCATACCCCTCTCAGCCAGTACCACCAGTATTTCTCCAACATTACCCTAGCATGATCAGCTTTTATTTTAGATTTCTCACAGGGAGATGGGGGATCAATTCCTGCTGCTGTCGGTAAGGAGTTTATTTACGTTCTCCCCACGACTGCGTGAATTTCCTCCGGGTGCGTCGGGTCCTTCACTCAGTCTGAAGCTGTATGGGTTGGTCACATGGGTAGGAACGGGTGAGGTGCTTATGGAGTACAAGGAATGCAAGAAAACACGCGAGAAAGAAATCAGGATGGCTAAAGGAAGGCTTGAGGTTTCTCTAGCAGGAAAGGTGAAGGAGAATCCTAGGGGATTCCACGGATGGATTAAGAGCAAATGGATAGAAGGGACAAAATTGGTCCTCTGGAAGACCAGAATGGTAATTAGTCTGGATTACAGGTGGAGGAGATCTTGGATTTTCTTTTTGCATCTGTATTTAGACCATAAGTCAGAAGCAGAATTGGGCCATTCCATGTCTGATCTCAGAACCCACTCAACCCCATACACCTGCCATCTCACCATAACCTTTGATGTCCTGACCAATCAACTTTTGCTTTAAACATACCCACGGACTTGGCCTCCACCGCAATCTGTGGCAGAGCATTCCGCAGATTTACTACTCTCTGGCTAAAAGAAATTCCTCCTTAACTCTGATCTTAAAGGGTTGACCCTCAATTTTGAGGCTGTGCCCACTAGTTCCAGACACCCCCACCCCTCTCTCTATCCATCTTTTCCAGTCCTTTCAACACTATAGTTTTTGCCATTTGGTAGGTTTTTGTAGGTATTCACTCACGAGACGGACACAGTCTATAGAAGTGAGGCAATGAACTTCATGGACCCTATACAGATTACAGAGGAGGTGGTGTTTGCTGTTTTGTGGAAAATTAGGGTGGGTAAATTCCCAGGGCCTGACAAGGTGTTCCTTCAGACCCTGTGGGAGGCAAGTGCAGAAATTGTTGGGGCCCTAGCAGAGTTATTTAAATCATCCTTTGTGATAGGTGAGTTGCTGGAGGATTGGAGGATAGCTAATGTTCTGCTCTAAAAATAAACCTTGAAACTATAGGCTGGTGAACCTGATGTCAATGGTGGGAAATTTCTTGGAGATGCTCCAAGGGACCAGGTCTGAGTATTAGACAGGGGCTGATGAGGGATGGTCAGTGTTGCTTTGCTAGAGCAATTATATTTTTAAAAAAAATTAATTATAGGTTCAGCACATTTACATTTGACAAATGACTTTGGCCACCAGTCTTCAGGTCTGAGTGTAAATTGTGAATACCTGAGTGCAGGTCTGAACAATGGAGTCCTAGAAGCTGTGAATCCCAGTCCAGACAGTGCTGAGGAAAATTCATTTGGATGTCTGTGGTATGGGTGTGAATTGGGAGGCCTGAACTGTATGTGCAGTTTCAAAGAAAGCATTGTCCATACATTGTAAATATGGAATGGTCCTTTGATGTTCAGCACATAAAATATCAAGCCCCACGTTGGGCCAGCAGACCTTTCCATCGAAAGTGTCTCCGTACGATGCCTGCTGTACCTTGTTTTATCAAAAAAAGAATCTGCTTTGTATCTGCCAGTACTTTGCTCCAGTGACTTCATTCGCACAATGGCAGCTTTGTGTGTGGTGGGTCATGTCCAACCAATCTTAGAGTTTTTCAGGAAAGTGGATGAAGGCAAGGCAGTGGATGTTACCCACATGGACTTCAGTAAGGTGTTTGACAAGGTCCTGTGTGGGAGGTTGAGTAAGTAGATTCAGTTCCTCAGCATTCAGGATGAGGTAGTAAATTGGATTAGATGTTGGATTTGTGAGTTGCCTCTCTGTCTGGCGGGTGCAGGGATCGCTGTTGGGAGTGTAGTGGTTAGTGAGGAAGCCCATCAGTGCTTGCAGCGAGATCTGGACCAGCTGGAAAAAGGGCTGAAAAATGACAGATGGAATTTAATGCAGCCAAGTGTGAGGTCTTGCACTTTGGTAGGACCACACAGGGTACGTCTTGCACATTAAGTGGTTGGCACCGAACAGTGCTGTAGAACAAAGGGATCTGGGAATACAGGTCCATAATTCATTAGAAGCAGTGTCATAGGAAGATTGGGGCATAAAGAAAGCTTTTGGCACATTGGCCTTCTTAAATCAAAGTATTGAGTACAGGTGATGGGATGTTATGTT
Organism: Hypanus sabinus; assembly: GCF_030144855.1. NCBI lineage: Eukaryota > Metazoa > Chordata > Chondrichthyes > Myliobatiformes > Dasyatidae > Hypanus > Hypanus sabinus. The sequence continues at coordinate 110,736,060 of NC_082711.1, read as the reverse complement.
GAATTTGTAAAAGAGACTGTGAGGCTTAATTTGGAGTATTGTGTGTCGTTTTGGTCCCCTACCTACAGGAAAATTGTAAATAAGATTGAAAGAGTGCAGAGAAAATTAACAAGGATGTTGCCAGGTCTGGAGGACCTGAGTCATAAGGGAAGATTGAATAGGTTAGGGCTTCATTCCCTTGGAACATAGATTAGACTGAGAGGAGATTTAATGTAGGTGTGCAGAATTATGAAAGGCATAGAAAGGGTAAATGCAAACAGGCTTTTTCCACTGAGCTTGGGTAGGACTACAACTAAAAGTCATTGTTTAAGGGTTAAAGGTTAAAAGTTGTTTTTAAGGGGAATATGGGGGGAAATTTCTTCGCTCAGAGTGTGGAATGAGCTGCCAGTGCCAACTGATTTATGTGAGCTCTATTTCAACATCTAGGACAAATTTGGGTAGGTACATGGATGGTAGGCATATGGAGGGTGAGGGTCTGTGCACAGGTCAATGGGAGAGGCCAGTTGAAATGGCTCGACACAGCCTAAAGACCTGTTTCTGTGCTGTACTTTCCTATGACTCTAAAAGGGCAATGTGAGCTCATTGGGCCAGATGGCTCTCTTACTGTACTGTATCTCTAAATCTTTAAATTTAAAAAAAACAGCACGTCTATTCATAGAACTTTATGTGACAAATTAACAAGAAAGGAACTTGGCAGTTTCTGTGATGCGTATGTCACCTCTAATACCGGTTCTTCACATTTGTCTGTAAGTAACATTGTTAATAATAGTTGCACTCTCCACAGCCCTGAAAACCAAGAACATACTGCCCGAGCTTCCTCATTTGGCTCAATTCACTTCTCGTTGTTCCTCTCTTCAAAGCTGCTGGTATGTACTCTTCATCTCTTCAACCAACTCCCAAATGGCGACAATCATGGTCGTGGTTTTTGAAGAGGAATCATAAAATAGTTGTTGGTATGGACACACTGGCTCAAAAAATGAGTAAAATGTACAAACCTGTCATTAATGGACATCTGGGGAATCGGAATGTCCACCATTATTGTCCATGGGCACCTGGGCAATTGGAATGTCCACCGTTATCGCCCATGGGCACCTGGGGAATTGGACCATCCACCATTATCGTCCATGGGCACCTGGGGATTCAGGATGAGGGTTACTGCCATTGACAGATGTCATGAAAATTGTTCTTCTGTTGAAGAAGTACAGCACCTGGAAATATACAAACAGAGGACAAACCCATGCACATGCTGGAGGAACTCAGCAGGTCAGGAAGCAACTCTGAAAAGGTACAAATAGTCAATGTTTCTGTCTGAGTCTCTTCGTCAGCATTGGAAAGGGATGGAGGTGGTGCCAGAGTAAAGGGTCAGGGAAGAGGGAAGGAGTACAAGCTGGCAGCTGATAGTTGAGCAATCAGGTGAGTGGGTGGGAGAGGGGAGTGAAGTGAGAAGCTGGCCAGTGATATGTGGAAGAAGTAAAGGGCTGAGGAAGAAGGAATCCAACAGGAGAAGAGAGTGGACCCTGGGAAAAAAGGAAGAAGTAGGAGGACTGGAGGAATGTGATGGTTGGTGAAAAGAAAAGGGGTAAGAGGAGAGGAAGGATTGGGAATGGAAGAAGAGAGTAAAGCAGTGCCATAGAGGCTATCTTTGCAAACCTTTCTGGAGAGAAACACTTCAGCAACATGGAATTAACTAGGGCCTATCTCCAGATTGAGATGTAAGAAGAGTCCAAAGTGGTTTTTCACTGTAAACACTCTCAAAGGGCTTTATCATTATAATTGGCTTATTTTTAGAGTAGCATCTGTGGAACAGGTTCTGCAAGGCTGCCCAGGCATCCGGTGTTACCTGTTACCTAGTTACAAGGATCATCTCTAAAATCTCTAGGCAGTGCTAAAAAGATTAGAAGATTATGGGCTCAGTGCAGAATGCAACAAGTGTAAATTCTTTAAACCAAGCATCACGGCAGTGATGGCTCTGGGCCTGTACTCGGAGGTTAGAAAAATGATGGGCTTTCTCACTGGAATGTGTCAAATACTGAAAGGCCTAAATAGAGTGAATGTGGAGAGGCTGTTTCTGAGAGTGAGAGTGTCTATGACCAGAGGACACAACCTCAGAATAGAGAGACATCCCTTTAGAAGAGAGATGAGGAGGAATCTCTTTAGCCAGAGGGTGGTGAACCTGTGGAATCCATTGTCAGAGACAGCTGTGGAGGCCAAGTCATTGTGGATTTTTAAAGTGGAGGTAGATAGGTTCTTGATTGATCGGTCTATCAAAAATTGAGAAAGCAGGAGAATGGACTTGAGAGGGATAATAAATCAGCCATGATAGAATGGTGGAGCAGACTCAATGGGCTGAATGGCCTAATTCTACTCCCACATCTTGTGGTCTATTGTACAGCGGTGCTAAAAAAGTTTGTGGGCCCTGTAGGATTTTCTTTATTTCTGCGTAAATATGATCTAAAATGTGATCAGATCTTCACATAAGTCCTCAAACTAGGTAAAGAGAGCCCAATTACATATACAGCAAAAAAATTCTACTTGCTCAAGGGGCCAGATCTCATGCCATGTATCTCTGCAAGCCTCAAGCTCAGCGAGGAGAACACAGAGCCATCAGCTGTGCTGCTGTGTCGCTGCAGTGACTGAAATGGACCACCCCCTGTAACTTCCCCTTGCTGCTCGGCTACCAGGAAAGGAAACTGAGTGAAACTAAAAACAAGAGGATGTTGTAATAAGACCTCACTCCTCACTCCCCCACGCATCACCCCAGCAGCAGAACCGCCAGCACAGCCAGGCTCCGAGTCACTCCATCGAGTTTGGTGGGACAGCGGTCACGGGCAAGGTACGGATTGGATAGCGGGAGTCTAGAGCACTCTTCACCAAAGGCTGGGAGAGGAGATTCTCTTGGGCAGAGTCTGTTCGACTGGCTTTTTGACGTGGTCTTGAACAATCGGCTTTGTGATTAAGGTACAACGGTGTCGCACCTCAATTGGATGCAAGCGGACTCTTTCCACTGAGGTTGGGTGAGACGAGATCATGGGTTAAGTGTGGAAAGTGAAATATTTAAGGTGAACATAAGGGGGGAGTTTCTTCACTCGGAGCTGGTCTAAGTGTGAACTGAACTGCCGGCAGAAGTGGGCTGCAGCTGTGATTTCAATACTTAAGAAAAGTTTGGATAGGTCCATGGGTGGGAGGGGTATGCAGGGTTGTGGTCTGGGTGCAGATAGGGTGGAATAATCGTTCGGCATGTATCTGATGGACTGAAAGGCCTTTTCTGTACTGCAGGTTCTGTGACTGTCGAGTTTGAGGAATTGTGTGTTTTCCCCATTCCTGATCTAACAGCCTGTTACCCACACTCCCTCCGTCTCATTCCGGTACTCAGGAGTGTCGCTGTCCTGTCCCCAGATGACTCTCTGTACTAAAGTTCCAATGTGCGCCCTTGCAGAAAGACGTCATGGTGGTTTTTCTCCTAAGAGAAGCTGGGGAATTATTGTTGACGCAGTGGAATCTTTTTCTCCTGCAAAGATTACCTGGCAATTTTCACACTGATATGTACGGAGCATTGCCCCACATTCCAGCTTATTTGTTTTATTTAGAGATATTGTGCGAAACACACTCTTCTGCCCTTTGAGTAGCACCACCCACCAACCACTTACTGACACCAGTCTGATCACCGAACAACCACCCACCAACCACTTACTGAATCCCAGCCCGATCACCAATGACCAGTTAACTTGCCAAACAGTACACCTTTGGACTGTGGGAGGAAACTGGAGCACCTGGAGTAAGTGCAAACATTGCACAGGGAGGCTGTACAAACGCTCCTTACAGAAGACACTGGAGTTGAACTCTGAACTCTGTCACAATAACTGCTACACCACCTTTTTTTTTCATCCAAACTAGGCACCTGCCATATCAACCCTACAGTCCCAAAGAACCTGACAAATTAATCGTCTACATCCTTGTGGCTTATTGTATCTTAATTTTGTTTGAGACACAGCACAGAACAGGCCCGCTTGGCACCTTGGATGTTCAAAAATAACAGTTGCTTTTTGAACATCAAAGGTTCATTTTATTGTCAAGGTATGTGTGTCCAATACAACTGATATTCGTCTTCTCCAGATAGCCGTGAAATACAGGAAGAATGGGAGTGAAGCCACTTGCTCTGTCTTGCTGGGTGAGACATGCAGTGAAAATGCAAATCCTTCCATTCATCAGAAGTAGATGTGTGAAATCAATGGGATGAGAGATGGAGGCGAATCCTGAAATAAACCACTGGTGAATTAGGTGCTGGGCTAAAGAGGCGGGGCACGGTGTAGAAGCAGCCATCACATCCGTTGTGTGCTAGCCTTCAGTAGTCCATTCCTTATCCCGCTCCACACACAGTCTCCTTTACTCGCTTGCCAAATTTTCTCCTAAATCTGTTTCAAGATAAGGTCTAAATACCAGGGGTGCTGGAAATCCTGAGCAACACAGACAGCATTTATGGACGGGGGGGGGGTAAACTATCGCCACTTTGGGCCAAAACACTTGATCAGGATTCCACTTTCCTTCCGTCAATTCCCCTCCATAGGTGCTTAGTCCACCAATCACCCACTCCCCACCACACCTGGCGGATTCCACTTTCCTTCCGTCAATTCCCCTCCTTAGGTTCTTGGTCCACCAATCACCCACTCCCCACCACACCTGATGGTTCCCGCTTTCCTTCCGTCAATTCCCCTCCATAGGTGCTTGGTCCACCAATCACCCACTCCCCACCACACCTGATGGTTCCCGCTTTCCTTCCGTCAATTCCCCTCCATAGGTGCTTGGTCCACCAATCACCAACCACTTACTGATCCCAGTCTGATCACCGAACAGCTTATAATGACCAGTTAACTTGCCAAACAGTACACCTTTGGACTGTGGGAGGAAACTGGAGCACCCGGAGTAAGTGCACACATGAGTAAGTGGTTTTCCATGGTTCATACCTTTAAGGAGACTGGAGGAAGGTATAGTGGGGGTCTCAGAGATAAGCTTTTTTACACAGAGTGGTGGGTGCATGGACCACCCTGTCGGGTATGGTGGTAAAGGCAGATACGTTAGGGGCAGTTAAAGAACTCCTGGACAGGCACATGAATGATAGACAAATGGAGGGTTATGTGGGAGAGAATGGTTGGATTGATCCTTGAGTAGGTCAAAAGGTTAGCACAACATTGTGGACTGAAGGGCCTGTACAGCACTGTGTTCTGCGTTTGTAAGGTTATGAGAAACATATCTAGAGCAGGGATCTGCTATCTTTTACCCATGGGTTGAAATATCTCTTGCTGGAGGGCATGTGTTGCAGGTGAGGGAGGTAAGCTCACGGACTGAGGGGCAAGTGGGTGCATGGAATGTCCTGCCTGGGGTGGCAGTGGAGATAAATACAACAGTGCTCTTAGATAGTCACATCAATATACAGAGAATGGAGCAATGCGGACATTGTGTAGGCAGAAGAGATTAGTTAATTACTAGTTTAATTAGTTTGGCAGAAGCAAACCGATATGCCTGCAAGGAAATGAATCTCGGTAGTGTACAGCGACATACGTACTGTGATCATAGATTTACTTTGAGCATTGAACAGCGTTGTGGGCCCAAAGGGGGCTGCTCCTGCATCATGCTGCTCTGTGTTCTGTGTTGTCCCCCCTCAGTTCTGATGCAAGGCTTTGACATGAAGTGTCAACAATTCCTTTCCCCCTACAGATGCTGCGAGAGTCTGTTGTTCCAGATTCCAGGAACTGCAGATTTCCCTCTCTCCTCCCAACAGCTTCACCACCAGAACCCTTCGGAGCTCGGCATGCTGCCGTAAAATTTCCCCTTAGCCTTAGAATCTCTCAGGGAAACAGTGTTAGCTTCTCCATATGTTCCCAACCACTGAAACCTTACTCACCAACTTAACTCTTTCAGCCCAGCAGATGTCTCTCCCATGTTCTCTCCATGCTTGGGTTACTCCCAGATTCAGAATATTTCTATGAATTTGTTGAACCGGAGGTGAGTGGACTCATGGCAATCAATAACGTTAAAGGCATCTGGGGGCGTAACTTCCAGGTGATTCGAGGAAAGTATAAGGGGGGGCGGTGTGACAGAGGTGTTTTTTTTTAAGAGAGTGGTGGGTGCATGGAACACTACTGGGCTGATGATGGAGGCAGATACATTAGGGGCATTTATATAGGAGGGAAGAATTATGTGGTTAATGCAGGATTCTTAGCAGTGTGGGGGAACCCTGGGACCTTGCCATCCACATCCACAGATCCCTCAAAGTTGCCACACAGTTTGATAGGCTTGTTGAGAAGGTGTAATGGTGTGTTGGCCTTCATTAGGCGGGGGAATAGAGTTCAGGAGCTCAGACACTCAAGAGTACTGCGTTCAGTCCTGGTCGCCTCATTATAGGAATGAGGTGGTAGCATTAGAGAGGGTGAAGAGAAGATTTATACCATGATGCACCTGGATTAGAGAGCATGTCATAGAGTCATAGAAAAGTACATGGAAACTGGCCCTTCAGCACATCCTGTCTGTGCTAAATGATTTAAACTGCCTAGTTAGGCCTGCACCCAGACCAGTGCCCTCCATTCCCTTGCCGCCCATATACTTAGCTGAACTTCTCTTAAACATTGCAATCGAGCTCGCATGCAAGTTACCGGCAGCTTGTTGCACACTCCCACAGCTCTCCTGAAGTTTGCCCTCAAGTTCCTCTCAAACTCTTCACCTCTCACCCTTAACATTCCAAAGTACAAGAAGCATCCTAAAGGCAGGATGACACAACCGTTGCTGACTGAAGAAGTCAAAGCCAACATGAAAACCAAAGACGGCATTTAATAGAGCAAAAATTAGTGGGACGTTAGAGGATTGGAAGCTTTTTAAAAACCAACAGAAGGCATCTAAATAAGTCATAAGGAAGGGAAAGATGGAATATGAAAGGAAGGTAGCCATTGATATTAAAAAGAATATCAGATCCATAAAGTATAAAAGAGGTGAGAATGGATTTCAGACCATCGAAAATTATGCTGGAGAGGTAGTAATGGGGGACAAGAAAATGGCAGAAAAACTGAATAAGTATTTTGACTTGGTCTTCACTGTGGAAGACACCAGCAGTATGCCAGAATTTCAAAAGGTTCGTGGTGGTGGTGGGGGGGGGGGGGGGTTCCAGAAGAGAGTGAAGTTCTGGCCAACTGTGAAGATCCCAGGCAGAAGGTGCTTAGGAATCTGAAAGGTGTGAGCATAGATAAGTTGCCTGGACTGGATGGTGAACCACAGGGCTCTGAACGAGGTGTCTCAAGAGATCATAGAACACTACAGCACAGTACAGACCCTTCAGCCCTCCATGTTGTGCTGACCCATATAATCCTTAATAAAAAAAATACTAAACCCACACTAACCCATAACCCTACCTTTTTCTTTCATCCATGTGCCTGTCCAAGAGGCTCTTAAATACCCCTAATGTTTTAGCCTCCACCACCATCCCTGGCAAGTCATTCCAGGCACCCACAACCCTCTGTGTTTTATTTAAAAAAAACTTGCCCTGATGTCTCCCCTAAACTTCCCTCCCTTAATTTTGTACATATGCCCTCTGGTGTTTGATATTGGTGCCCTGGGAAACAGGTACTGACTATCCACCCTATCTATGCCTCTCATAATCTTGTAGACATCTATCAAATCCCTTCTCATTCTTCTATTCTCCAAAGAGAAAAGTCCCAGCTCTGTTAACCTTGCTTCATATGACTTGTTCTCCAAACCATGGAACATTCTGGTAAATCTCCTCTGCACCCTCCATAGCTATAATGAGGTGACCAGAATTGAACACAATACTCTAAGTGCGGTCTCACCAGAGATTTGTAGAGTTGCAACATGACCTCTCTACCCTTGAACTCAATCCCCCTGTTAATGAAGCCTAGCATCTCATAGGCCTTCTTAACTACCTTATCAACCTGTGCAGCAACCTTAAGGGATGTATGGATTTGAACCCAAGGTCCTTTTGTTTATCCACACTTTTAAGTAATTGACCATTAATCCTGTACTCAATCTTCTGGTTTGTCCTTCCAAAACGCATCACCTCACACTTGTCCGGATTGAACTCCATCTGCCATTTTTCTGCCCAACTCTGCAGCCTGTCTATATCCACTTGTAACCTTCAACAACCTACAGCTCCATCCACAATTCCTCCAATCTTCGTGTCATCCGCAAACTTACTCGCCCATCATTCCACCTCTACATCCAAGTCATTTATAAAAATCACAAATAGCAGGGGTCCCAGGACAGATCCCTGTGGCATTCCACTAGTCACTGACCTCCAGGCAGAATACTTTCCTTCCACAACTACCCTCTGCTTTCTTCCTTTAAGCCAATTTTTTTATCCAAACAGGCAAGGTTCCACTTAACCCATGCCGCATGACTTTCTGGTTGAGTCTCTCGTGAGGGACCTTGTCAAATGCTTTGCTAAAGTCCATGTAGACCACATCCACTGCCCTAATCAATTTCTTTTGTTACCTCTTCAAAAAACTCAATCAGACTCGTGAGGCACGATCTTCCCTTCACAAAGCCATGTTGACTATCCATGAGTAGACTGTTCTTCAGAAGTACAGTAATGATCTTTTAAGGATCAATAAATTCTGGCATTGTTCTGGAGGAATGGTGCTGACATCCGTCGGTCTCGAGAGACCATAGATCTGCGCCTGGAGTTTCCAGGGCACTGGCCTGGGCAGGGTTGTATGGGAGACTGGCTGTTGTCCAAGCTGCAGGCCTTCCCCTCTCCATGCCACCGATGTTGTCCAAGGGAAGGGCACTAGCACCCATGCAGCTTGGCACCGGTGACGTCGCAGAGCAATGTGTTGTTAAGCGCCTTGCTCAAGGACACAAACACACTGCCTCAGCTGAGGCTCGAACCAGTGACCTTGAGGTTACTAGTCTGATGCCTTGCCCACGAGGCCAGTGCCAACACAAGGAATGGAAACTTGCAAATGTCACTCAGCTATTCAAGAAGGTAGAGGGGTAGATTAAAGGAAATTTTAGTCCAGCTAGTCTGACCCCATTACCTCAATGAAGGGAAGATGATGAAGTTGATTGTTCTAGAGGAAGTTTTGGGGTATTAGGAGGCACATGATAAAGCAGCCCAAAGTCAGCATGGGAAAAGTCCTGCCTGAGAAATCTGTTAGACTTTTGAAGAAATATCAAGCAGGATGGACAAAAGAGAGTCGGTGGATTTAGTGTACTTGGATTTTCAGAAGCCCCTTGACAAGGTGCCACACATCAGGCTGCTTAACAAGATAAGAGCCCATGGTATTACAGGAAAGATACTAGCACTGATAGAGCATTGGCTGATCTGCAGGAGGCAAGGGTGGGAATAAAGGGAGCATTTTCTGGTTGTCTGCCAGTGTCTAGTGGTGTTCCATTGGGGTCTATGTTGGGACTGCTTCTTCTTGCATTATAAGTCAACGATTCAAACAACAGAAGTGATGGCTTAGTGGCCAAAGTTCTGGATGATACGAAGATAGGTGGATAGGTAGTGTTGAGGGAGCAGGAAGGCTGTAGAAGATTAGGAGAATACAGTACCAGGAAGTGTATGGTCATGTACTTTGGTAAAAGAAATTAAAGTGTAGTCTATTTTCTAATTGGAGAGAAAATTCAAAAACCTGAGGTGCAAAGGTACATGGGTGTTCTTGTGCAGGCTTCTTTGAGGTTAATTTGCCGGTAGAGTCGGTGGTAAGGAAAGCAAATGCAATGTTTGAGTTCACTTCAAGAGGCCCTAAATATAAATGCATAGCTGTAATGTTGAGACTTTAAAATGCAGTGGTGAGGCCTCTCTCGGAGTTTTGTGAGCAGTTTTGGGCCCCTCATCTTAGAAGGGATGTGTTGACGTCAGGGGGAATTCAAAGGAAGTTCACAAAAATAATTAATGAACTGAAAGGCTGTTATATGAAGTCTCTGGGTCTGTACTCATTGGAGATTAGAATGATGGGGTCTAGAAAAAGTGGATATGGAGAAGGTATTTCCTATAGTGGGGGACTCTAACACTAGATGATGCAGCCTCAGAACAGGGGTGTCAATTTAGAACAGAGATGAGAAGGAATTTCTTCAGCTGGATGGTAGTGTATTTATAGAATTCATCGCTATCGAGGGCTTTGGAAGCCAACTCATTGGGCATACTTAAAGCTGAGGCTAATAGGTTATTGATGAGTCATGGCATCAGAGGTTACAGGGAGAAGGAAGGAAAATGGGGTTGAGAGGGATGATAAATCAGCCACAATGGAATGGGGGAGCAGACTCAATGGGCTGAGTGGCCTAATTCTTGTGGTCTAATTCAGAGAACAATGCTCTAAGGTGGGATGTGGTGTGACAATAGCATAAGGCAAGAGCTTGTTGAGATTGTGCTCAGAGTACTGTGTGCCTAGTCGCCTAGTTCTAGGAAGGATGGCATTAAGCTAGGAATACAGGCGTGGAAGATCCACACGGATGTTGTCAGGAATGGAGGGCTTGAGATATAAGGAGTGACTGGACTGGTTTCACAGGAGCAAAGAAGGCTGAAGGCTGACCTTACAGAAGTATATGAAATCATCAGGAGTGAAAATTAGGTGGAAGGTAGCAGGCCAGTCCCCCCACCACCCCCCCCCCCCCCCAGCATAAGGTATTCCAAAGCTGGCAGGCATAGGTTTAAACAGAGAGGAGGGGTGATTTTAAGGGGATCTGAGCAACAACATTGTCACACAGAGGGTTCAAAGTTGAAAGTATTTATTATAAAAGTACGTACTGTATGTCTCCATATGCAAGCCTGATTCATTTTCTTGCAGGCTTTCATAGTAAATACAAAGAAACACAACAAGATCAATGAAAAACTGTGCACAAAGACTGGCAAACAATCAATGTGCAAATACAAAATAATAAGAAGTAAATAATGTGAGTGAGTCCCTAGGTTGTGGGATCAGTTCAGTGTTGGGGTGAGTGAAGTGGAGCCAGATGGTTGAGGGGTGATAACTGTTCCTGAACCTGGTGGTGTGGACCCTGAGGTTCCTGAACCTCCTCCTTGATGACAGCAGTGAGAAGAGAGCATGTCCTGGGTGTTGGGGGTCCTTGATGATGGACGCTACTTCCCTGCAACAATGCTTCATGTAGATGTGCTCAGTGGTGTGGAGGGCTTTACCCATGATGGCCTGGGCTGTATCCACTACTTTTTTGTAGGCTTTTCTGTGCCAGGGTGTTAGTGATGGGTGTAAAGAAGGATGTCAGACACTTGCAAAATTTACAAGTTAAAGGTTAGCGAGGCATAGGCCAACACGGGTGAATAGGGCTAGCCCAGGAGGGCACTATCGTTGGGCTGAAGGCCTGATTCCCACTGTATAACTCTGACTCTATTGCTGACTTTATCTGCGATACCAGGGCTGATTTCAGATTCGGGCATTTTCCCTGGTGGTTTGGTTGATGCCACATCTCCCACTTGCCACACTGTTACTGAGGGGGGGAGAAAGGAGGGGCCTGTGAGCAAATTTATGGAGCTTGTTTCCACAGGCTTCGCAAAACTGTGCCTGGCTTTTCTGGAGCAGAACAGCACAGGAGGGATTCTGGGGGATTTCCACGTGTTTTGTCAGAGGCTGTCAAGGTAGGGGCATTTGATTTTCAGCATTGGTTTAGACAGCAAGGGGTTTAACCTGATATAGCACGGTACAGGGCATTCAGCCTACAATGTTGTGGGGACCTTTTTGAACTATTTCAACCCTTCCCTCCTATACCGCTCTCCATTTTTCTATCATCCATGTGTCTTTCTAAGAGTTTCTCAAACCCCACCGCTCAATGTATCTGCCTCCAGCACTACCCCAGGCAGAATGTTCAACTCACCCACCACTCTGTTTTTTTAAAAAAACAAGTTGACTCTGACATCCCCCTCTCCAATCACCGGAATATTATGTCCCCTGGTATTAGCCATTTCTAGCCTGGGGAAAGACATTGGCTTTTCACTTGATCCATGTCTCATAGCATCTCATTCACCTCTATCAAGTCACCTCTCATCCCCTTTCACCCCAACGTCTATTCCTGTGGTATCTGTTCGAAAGCATAGGACGTGCTCTCCAATCCAGGCAGCATCCTGGTAAATCTCTGTACCCTCTCTAAAGTTTCCATATCCTTCCTATAATGAGGCAACCTGAACTGAACGCAGTACTCCAAGTGTGGTCTGACAAATGTTGCCACAGCTAAACATTTTTGGTTTTGAGAGTTGGGTGTTGGGGCCACTTCTTTATAGGTTGTCAGTGATCTGGACAATGGAATTGATGGCTTTGTGGCCAAGTTTGCAGACGATACCAAGTTAGGTGGAGGGGCAGGTAGTGTTGAGGAATACAGTGTCAGGTAATGTATGGTCAAGCACTTTGCCTTTATTCTATCTAACGTAGTCTATTTTCTAAATGGGGAGAGAAGCTTAAAAATCTGAACTGCAAACGGACTGGGAATCCTTGTGAAGAATTTCCTGATGGTTAGCTTGCAGTTTGAATCAGTAGTAAGTACGGCAAATGCAATGTTAGTCTTCATTTCATGAGGACCAGAATAAAAATGCAAGGATATAATGCTGAGGCTTTATCAGGCATTTGTCAGCCTGCACTTGCAGTAGTGTGAGTAGTTTTGTGGTATTTATCTAGGAGGAGACGTGCTAGGTTTGGAGAGGGTGCAGAGGATGCTGTCAAGAATGGTGGGATTAACATTTGCGGAGCGTTTGATGGCTCTGGGCCTGTACTTGTGGTCTTCTGAAAACATGGCAGCACAGTGACCATGTCAGTATAGGCTTGGTGCAAAGTGTAACGTGTAAAGTGATCGTGCATGAGGGCTATGAAGGGTGCTGCTTGTTCCGGTGATGACTGATTTTTGTCATACATGAGTCATAACAACTTGGTGAAATAAGTAAGATAATAATAGTGAAAAAAAGATGTGGCAAATTTCACAGGAAATGGGAAAATTCTTGTGACTTATAGAATAACCAATAGGAAAGAGGCAGGGACTGTCACCCAGGGGACATGAGGAGAGCTTACCTAATAATGTCATTTAACGAGACCCTGCCTTGTAATGTATTGTTAGCTCGAGTCTGCCCTATAATGTGTCATTCAGAAAGGGCAATAGGAAAGAGGCAGATGGTCTCCCAGGGGTCATTTAGAGTTTCAGATGTGTGCACTCAGCAAATGATTCATTAGTGGCTCACAGTTTCCAAGTTTTTTCTTTCTAGATCCTGATGCTGGAACTTCCCCGAGCATTTGACTTGCAAGTACAAATACAGTGGACTCTGGTTCATTGGAACCAGTACGTTGTGACCCGGTTAAGCGGCAGCTCCAACTAGTCAAATTTCATGGAAATAGTTTAAAAAGGTTTTAACAAAAAAGACGAACAAGAGTAATAAATTATGTATTTAAATGAAATACAGAACAAATTAGAACACTAATAATGCTACTACAATGCTATAAGCTGCATTTGTTCCTCATAGTTATCAACAGAGGAATTTATCCAGAGTACTCTGCTGTCTTCTCTGTTAATGAACAAAATCAGCGCGGTTACCAAGTGTAGATGATGTAGCCTTCTTACAATGCTATCAATAACTACATCCTCCAAATATTCATTTTCATTGTAACATTCAACATGACTGTCAATCCCTTCAAATTCTTCATAGTTCCCAACTTGTTGAAGTAGTGAAATCATTTCATTTTCACTCCCGGCCATTTTTGGCATTTCTGAGCCTGAATGCTTGAAACGGTGGTGAGTAAACCAGTTTTGAGTTGTCTTACTGCTTATCTCTCATCTACTGTTGGTGACACAAATCACTGCTTTTGAACATTAGCATGCAAAAGTCACACTATTTTAAAAGCTGTTACCCCTAAGCGGATTGTGGTACCCAACAGTCATGCAAGTGCATACAACTGACGCCTGTTCAGCAACAGTCTCCTGCCCCAGTTAAGTGGCATAGTGTCCCAAATAGATGAAGGGAATCCCGGCTATTTTCCTGATTTGTTTCCATTCTTGAAGTGTTGACCCAAATAAGCAGCTCACCAATTAACTGAGGGGTTCTGAATGCCATTAGCTGAGGGATTAATTCTTGCATTCCATTTCTATAACGAGAATCAAAGACTGCCCCATTGCTCCATTCTCTCCTTAAGGTTGGCAGTGTCGTGGCTAGTGTAAAACTTTGTTTTTCTTTGTACTTGCACATTGCTTATTTGTCAAGTCTTTGTTTATCTGTACTTTCTCATTGGTTCTATTGTGTTTCTTTGTTCTACTGTGAACACCCACAAGAAAATTAATCTGAGGTATATAATGGCATACACACTCTCTGGTAATAAAATTACTTAGAACATTGCCAGGATGCAGAGCTGGGCTGAGAAGAGGCAGAGGGACTTCAATCTGGAGAAGTATGAAGTGGTTCACTTTGTAAGGTTGAACTTGAAGAAAGAGCACAGGGTTAATGCAGGATTAGCTAGGGCCTTTTCTCTTTGGAGCAAAGCAGAATGATAGGCTGAAGATGAGAAAATCTTCAGATGCTGGAAATCCAAGCAACACATGTAAAATGCTAGAGAAATCCAGCAGGTCAGGCAGCATCTATGGAAAAGGCTAAACAGTCGATGTTTCATCAGGACTGCATGAACGGTCTGAAGCCAAAACATCGACTGTTTACTCTTTTCTATAGATGCTGCCTGGTCTGCAGCTAGGCCTGAAGGCCTGTTTCCAAATGGAACGGGCACCAAGGCGCCAGTTTGGAATGGACACATTGGTCAAGAGATAAGAGTGAGATTACTGTGAATTAATGCCGAATTGTGGAGACTTCTTTGGAATAGACACAGGACAGAAGAGAGAGCAGTGGGCCAGTTAGCTTTGATACACAGTTTGGAATTTGGACGAATCCGGAACTGTTCGGGGTCTTTAGAACATAGAACAGTACCAATCTTTCGACCCACGATATTGTGCTGACCTTTTAACTAAGATCAATCCAGCCCTTTTCACACACCCACCACCCTGTCTTTATATTTAAAGAAAACCTCCTCTGACCTCCTATACTTTCCTTCCTACACCTCTGGTATTAGTCAGTTTCACCCTGGGAAAAAGTCTCTGATGGTCAGACAGCAGGGTGTGGCCTTGCTCTTCCTTCAGATGAGAAGCTGAGTCATCACTGGTCCAAATGTTCATTATATTGTCAAAGTATGAACACAACTCTGATACTTGTCTTCTCCAGATAACCAGGGAATATAGAAAGACCATGGCCATGGATGAAAGGAAAGACATCAACTTCCCACCCCCAGCACAAAACAGAAACTGAACAAATTTTGCAGACCCCAAAATCCCCCCACCCTCGCAGAAAAAAAGTGTGACAATAACAATCCCACCCCTTGACTATCTCTGACCCTCTCATTTGCAGGAAAAATGACAGCGACAATAACAATCCCCGACCCCCTCACTCGCAGAAAAGAACAATGACAGTAGCACCAAAGCTCCCAACCCCTTCTCCTACTCACAATAGATTAACAGATCACCACCCACCTACCACTCGTCCACGAGAAAGAAAACAATGCAAATCTGAAAGAAGCCAATATGAAGTAAAGTCCAATAATCACATAAATCTCACAATATTGGACAATATCTTTTCATCTGCATACGAGGAGAACACTGCACAAGCTACAAACTCGGTCCTTCTGTAAAGAGTGACCGCCGACCAAGGGGCAGAGCACACTGACCCCCTTTGCATTCACCTCGACGTTTCAGTCTTCCTTGCCACTTCAAGATGGAGTCATTCATGATCCCCACAGCTTGTCTCTGGACTTTTCCACAAATCAGCTTGTGAGCTTGTGTTCTTGGACCTTTTCAGCAACCCCCCCCCCCAACCCCCATCTCTGATCTCCACAAGGCAGCTCTCCAGACACAGTATAGAATGGAATCGGTTAACAGCTGCAGTTCCTGAAGCAGGGTGGGGTCTGCATTGTCAGCAAGTAACGCCTGTTCCTCTTCAGCTGAGAAACACAACTAGCAATACATTGTGGTTTGCAAATGTCTTGTTACATAGCACAGCTTCCCGAGGATTTCCTAGAGAGAGTGAGAGAGTGAGTGTCTGAGAGAGAAACAGAAAGAGAGGCAGTGAGAGAGAGAGACAGATACAGAGAGGGAGATCTATTTCATTCAGATACAATGGAGAAACAGCTTCTAAATCACCTGACAAATGTGTCTTAGACATAGACTAACAATCCCAGAATGAGTGTTCAAATCCCACCATTGCACCTGGGAAAGATAAACACTGTTAGACATTTAGAGTTAATATATTTCCTTGATATAGTCAACAACAGCTAGCTTGCTGTAAAAACCCTCTTGTGCCCTTCAGGGAGGAGATCTAGCATCCTTACGCAGATTGGCCAAAGACAGCACTGTGGTTAGTTCTTAAAGGGTCTAGCAACCTGTGATAATGTCACCCAGATTCCACATAAGAAAAAAAACTAAAAACATTTCACCAGGATGTTGCATGAATTATGGAGTATTATCTTTAAGGAGATGTTGAACAAACATGGGCTGTTTTCTCTTGAGCATCAGAGGCTGAGGTGTGATCTGTAGAATATTTAAAATTAAGAGAGACATAGATAGTCAGCCTGGTGGAGATGTCAAATATTAACAGTCATGGGTTTAAGGTGAGTGGGGAAAGTTTATATCAGAGAACACAGAGGTTTAACCAAGAAGCAGAACAGCGGAGACATTTCAGCAGTAAACTATATTTTACTAAAAAAACCCTGCAAAATAACAAGCCACAACACAAGAGAGAACAGATGTTAAACATGACAAGGTAGCTGGAGGTTTGGAACAACTGGCTGAGGCTGGCTGGTTTGATGTTTGTACAAATAGACTGTAGATGATGAGTTGGAAACAAGTGGCAAATGATTTCTTTTAGCTGGACACAAACCGGGAGGTGCCTGCCTGTGCAGGCTGAACAGTTAAAAAGGGATTTACAAAGTAGGCTTTAACACTGACAATGGTAGGTGCCTGCAATGAGCTGCCCGAGGAAGGTGGTGGGTTCTGAACTGGAATCAGGTTTATTGTCACGGACGTATGTTGTGAAATTTGTTGTTCTGCAGCAATCATACAATGTAATATACAAAAAATGTCACAAATTGCAGTAAGAAGTGGGACAAAAAGAGAGCAAAATAGTGAGGTAACACACACAAAATACTGGAGGAACTCAGCAGGTCAGGCAGCATCTACAGAAATGAATAAACAGTCAGTGTTTGGGCTGAGACCCTTCTTCAAAACCAGATAAAATAGTAAGCTGGTGTTCACGGGTTCATTGTCCACTCAGAAATCTGATGGTGAAGGGGAAGAAGCAATCCCTGAAAAGTTGAGTGTGTGCCTTTAGGTTCCTGTCCCTCCTCCTTGATTGTAGCCATGAAAAGTGGGCATGTCCTGGGTGATGGGGTCCTTACCAAAGGATGCCGCCATTCCGAGACATCGCGTTTTGAAGATGTCCTCACTGCTGGGAGGCTGGTGCCTGTGATGGAGCTGGCTGAGTTTACAACTGTGTGCAGCTTTTTCCAATCATGGGCAATGTTCTCTCCATATCAGATGGTAATGCAGCCATTTAGAGTGGTTTCCACAGAACATCTGCAGAAATTTGTGAGTGTGTTTGGTGACAGACCTATTCTCTTCAAACTCTTAATGAAATGTAGCCACTGTTGTGACTTCTTTGTATTACTTTAATATGTTGGGCTCAGAGATGTTAATACCTGAAAATCTGAAGTCATTTACAGGCATCCATCAATCATGGCAGCAATATCGAATTCTACACTCAATGGCCACATCATTAGGTACCCCTGTACACCTGCTCATTAATGCAAATATCTGATCAGCCAATCATGTGGCAGAAACTCAATGCATAAAAGTATGCAGGCATGGTCAAGAGGTTCAGTTGTTCAGACCAAACATCAGAATGGGGAAGGAATGTGATCTATTGACTTTGTTGGTGCCAGATGGGTTTGAGTATCTCAGAAAGTGATAATCTCCTGGGATTTCAAACACAACAGTCCTAGAATATACAAAGAATGGTGCAAAAAAAAACAAAAAATGAGTGGCAATTCTGTGAGTGAAAGCACCTTTTTAATGAGAGAGAGAGGTCAGAGGAGAATGGCCAGACTGGTTCAAGCTGACAGGAAGGTGACAGCAACTCAATGCATTACAACATTGGTGTGCAAAAGAGCATCTATGAATGCACAACACATCAAACCTTGAAATGGACAGGCTACAGCAACAGAAAACCAAGATCACAGTATCTTTTAGGGTACTTCCTAAACTTGATAAAGTGGCCACTGAGTGTTGAGTCAGCTAGCAAGTACACACAGGCCATTCAACCCATCATGTCCATGCTCACCATCAATGCCATTCAGCAGTGCTTGATCTGCAGCCTACTAGTCTTGACAATTCAAGTGCTCTTTCATATACTTGCTAAATGTTGTGTGAGTCTCTGCCTCCACCACCCCCTCAGCAGTGTGTTCCAGATTCCCTCTAACCTTCCCTTACCTAAGTCGCTAGTAGGCACTGCTTATTCCATCGCAGGAAAAGCCCTCCCCACCATTGAGCATATCTACAAAGGCCACTGCCACAAGAAAGCAGTATCCACCATCAAGGGCCTCCACATTCCAGACCATGCTCTCTTCCTGCTGCCACCATCGGACAAGAGGTACAGGAGCCTCAGGTTCCACACCACCAGGTTCAGGAACAGTTATTAACCTAAAACCATCAGGCTCCTGAACTAGTGTGGATAACTTCACTCACCTCAACTCTGACTAGATTCCACAGCCCACAGGCTCCCTTTCAAGGCCTCTACAACTCGTGTCCTCAGTGTTATATTTATTTTCACTGTTTGACTTCCTTTGCACATTATCCGTATGTGTAATTTCCCATAAAAATCTATTTTGTTTCTTTTATCCCTGTAATCTCCTGCAGCAAGACAAATCTCAGGGTAATATATGGCAACATTTACATATCTTGCTCATAAATTTACTTTGAACTTTGAACTATGCCCTCTTACGGTTGTGGCACTTCTATGCCAGGGCAGTGCTTCCAAGTATTAACTCTAAGCCCCTCCTAATTTTGTATGTGTCTGTCAGTTTGTCCCTCAACCTTCCCCACTGCAAACAAAACAAGGCGAGCTCTCTCCAGACTCCTCTCATAACTGGCAAGAGGCTCATATGCATGCACGTTTTTCTTGGTGGAAGCCATAACTCTGCATCTAATAAATAATGGCTGAAATAAGAGCTTGCCTCTGAAGTAAAACACACAGAATGCTGCAGGTCAGTGCAGGATCTGCGGAAATGAATAAACAGTCAGCGCTTCAGGCCAAGACCCTTCATCAAGACTGGCTGCAACTGGCCTCTTTGAATGAGACTGGGCTAGATTCGTTTTATTTGTCACGTGTACATTGATACATGCAGTGAAATGCATCGCTGGTGTCAAATCAAATCAGCGAGGATTGTTGTAGGGGCAGCGCACAAGTGTTGCTATGCTTCCAGCACTAACGGAGCACTGCCACAACTCACTAACCCTAACCCGTACATCGTTGGAGTGTGGGAGGAATCCAGAGGAAACCCATGGGGTCAGGGGGAATGCACAAACTCCTTCCAGGCAGTGCGGGGTGCAATAAATAGTATAGCCAGGCACCCTCCCTCCACTGAACTCCGGGCCCCTCGTAAATCAATTGGCCAGAATAGTCCTCTCTAGAATCTGACTACTCAGCCACATATTACATTGCACTATGTCAGTGTTACCATCCAAGGTGACAGCTCCAGAACTGAGGCTGTAATTGAAAACCTTCGACAGACAGCCCGCACCATATTCCCAAAGCACACACTCCACTCAGTTCAGACAGACAAAGCGGGACGACTGCTGGTGAGGCTGCACTGGATTCTAGCCTCCTTACTTAAGGAATGATACACTGGCTTTGGAGGTAGTACAGAGGAGGTTCATCAGGTCCATTCCTGGGATGAGAGGGTTGGCCTTTGAGGGGAGATTGAGTCACCTTGGACTGTACTTGCTGGAATTGAGTTGAATTGACATTATTACTTACATCCTATACACAGATGAGTAAAATCTTTACATTACGTCTCCGTCTAAATGTGCAATTTAGAGTAATTTGAAATTAATAGTATGTACAACAGGACAGTCAATATAACATAGAAATACAATTGTGTCAGTGTGAATTAATCAGTCTGATGGCCTGGTGGAAGAAGCTGTCCTGGAGCCTGTTGGTCCTGGCTTTTATGCTGTGGTACCATTTCCCAGATGGTAGCAGCTGGAATGTAGTTGGGATGACTCTGATCCCCAATGATCCTTCAGGCCCTTTTTTACACACCTGTCTCTGTAAATGTTCTGAAAAGTGGGAAGTTCACATCTACAGATGCACTGGGCTGTCTGCACCACTCTCTGCAGAGTCCTGCGATTGAGGGAAGTACAGTTCCCATACCAGGCAGTGATGCAGCCAGTCAGGATGCTCTCAATTGTGCCCCAGACCAAAATTCTTCACCCATCTTAGGTGAAAGAGGCACTGTTGTGTTTTCGTTGAGTAGCTTAAAGCTGTTCACTCTCTCAACCTCAGATCCATTGATGTCAATAGGGGTTAGCCTGTCTCCATTCCTCCTGCTCCTTTGCTTTTGGGACATTGAGGGAGAGCTTGTTTTCTTGACACCACTGTGTCAGGATGATGACTTCTTCTCTGTAGGCTGTCTCATTATTATTTGAGATTAGGCCAACCAATGTAGTATCGTCAGCAAATTTAATTAGCAGATTGGAGCATGGGTGGCAACACAGTCATGGGTATAGAGAGAGTAAAGGAGGGGGCTTAGGACACAGACCTGAGGGGCTCCTGTGTTGAGGGTCAGAGGGGCAGAGGTGAGGGAATCCAGTCTTACCACCTGCCAGAATTCTGACAGGAAGTCCAGGATCGAGCTCCACAAGGCAGGGTTAAGGCCGAGGTCTCTGAGCTTCTTATCAAGCTTGGATGGAACTATGGTGTTGAATGCTGAACTGTAGTCCAAGAACAGCATTCTCACATAATTCGAAAGGATGAGAGGAACTCTTACAGACAGATATAAAACAATCTTTTATTTTATTTTGAGATATAGTGTGGAACAGGCCATGCCACCCAGCAACCCACCCATTTAACCCTAGTCTAGTCACAGGACAATTTACAATGAGCAATTAACCTGCTGACCAGTATATTTTTGGATTGTGGGAGGAACCCAGAGCACCTGGAGGAAACCCACATGGTTAACGGGGAGGATGTACAGACTGCAATGGAATTGAACTCCAAACTTCATTCCACTCTGAGCTGTAATGACATTGTGCCAACTGCTATGCTACGGTGGTGACCACGGTATTTTGCAATTCTTATGTAGTGATACAGCCTGGCAACTTATGAAAGGAATGGATGGTGAGACAAGAACTAGGGGACATGGTCTCAAGATTCAGGGAAATAGATTTAGGATGGATATGAGCAGGAACTGCTTTTCCCAGAGAGTAGTGAATCTGTGGAGTTCTCTGTCCAGGGAAGCTGTAGATTCTGTGGCCCTCCATTGGTCAAAGTTGACCATGTTACCTACATTGTTGGTTCAGTGCTGTCTAAGGCTGACAAGACCAATGTGAGAGTGGCAACCTCTGTTGCAAAAGTTGCGTCCGTAAGTGGTCCCATCTGTGCAGGAGATCCAGCGTTCCTCTTTGTGGGCCCATTTGTCTTCAGCCACTTTCAGGAATTTTTCCTTGCCTGACTAGAGGATGTCTTTGGGAACACGGCCATCCTGCATGCAGCAGACGTGACCAAACCAGCACAGCCTGCGCTGCTGAGCAGGGTGTACACGCCAGGGGGCCGGCGCGAGAGACAACCTCAGTATTGGGTACTCTGCCTCTCCAGGAGATGCCCAAACTGTGACAAAGACACCTTAAATAGAAGGTGTTGAGCCTCCTCTCCTGCTTAGCATGTGCTGTCCAGGTCTCACTGCCCTACAGCAGTGTGCTGGTGAAGCAAGCACCGTACACTGCCATCCTCGTTTTGACTGAGAGTTTGGAATTCTCCCAGACTCGTGTGGTGAGGCAGCAAGAGTTGGTGCACCCTTCCCAATCTGCTTGCCGATTTCTGTGCCCAAGGAGAGGTTGCTGCTGATGATGGACCCCAGGTGTGTGAACTGATGGACAACATCCAGTTTGTAGTTATCAATGGTAATGACTGGTGGTGGCTCCATGTCTTGCCCCAAGACACTCATCTTTTTCAGGCTGATAGCCAGACCAAATTCCTTGCAGACTGGGAGAAGTGATCCATCAAACTCTGGAGGTTTTTGTGGCGTGTGTGTTGTGACTGCTGCATCATCAGCAAACGGCATGTCTCCAATTGTGGGAAAGCAGAAACTCCTCATTAAATATATTGAAGACACAGTTAGATTGACTGTTACGTAGCAGAGGGATTAAGGGCAATGGGGGAAAAGGCAGGAAGGTGGAGCTGAGTTCATGGTCAGATCCGCCACGACCTTATTGGCTTGATGGCCAATGGCCTACTCCTGCTCCTATTTCTTGTGTTCTAACGTTCAAGAATATTCTTAAGGCTTCCTTGTGAATGTGGATATTCCAGTGTGTCATGGGCAGTGTGTGTGTCTTTGTATGTGTGAATGAGTGTGCATATGGGGGGGGGGAGATGTGTAGGTGTACGTGTGTGTATCTGTATGTTAGTGCATATATAGGTTTACATGTGTGTGTGTGTGTAGTCAGTTGAAACTGAGAGAATAAATAACTTGTCAACTCTTTTGAAGGTGCTTCAGGTTTGTGTTTGTGTGCGTCTGATGAAGTGCACAGTGTCCTGTATCAGGAAGTGAACAACAGGATGTGGGCACATTCTGACAACAGTTTGCAACACAGCCAGAGTCTGCTAATGCACGAGATTATATCACCACTTGCTTGTTCAATCATTCCATTTCTTTATGTCATTTCTGAGTAATTTGTTTCTCATACTACTGTCTTTCTAGATCAATCCTTGCCATTCTAAGGTGGGTCGATGTACTTCACAGCAAATGAGTTTCCTTTTCTGATTTGCTGTTGTCTTTGGAAATGCAGTGGCAAATGAATGCTCAGCCCACACAAGCAGCAATGATGTTTGTGACTGGATGATTTCACTTGGGGACCGGGTGGGGGTGGGGGGATGAATATCAGCTTAGAGACCTGGTGGTTTCCTGGTCTTGCAACTGTTGTCTTACTTTTAACGTCAATGTCCCCTTTGGTCATGCACCCGGCCTTCAGCACGGTTTTCCTCCAGATCATCATGGAAGCGAGGCAGGCAATGGAAACTATACAGTTAACATGCAAGACTATTGTATGCACTCAGACCTGTACTCAGTGGCCATGTTATTGGGTACATCTGCTTGTTAATGCAGACTTCTGATCAACCAATCATGTGTCAGCAACTCAATGTGTAAAAACATGCAGATGTGGTCAAGAGGTTCAGTTATTCAGACCAAACCTCAGAACGGGGAAGAAATTTGATCTAAATGACTTAAACCGTGCAAAGTTTTTTGCTGCCAGAGTGGTTTGAGTATCTCAGAAACTGCTGACTTCCTGGGATTTTCACACACAACAGTCTCTAGAATTTACAGAGAATGGTGTGAAAAACAAAAAACCATCCAGTGAGTGGTAGTTCTGTGAGTGAAAATGCCTTGTTAATGAGAGAGGTCAGAGGAGAATGGCCAGACTGGTTCAAGCTGACAGGAAGGAGACAGTAACTCCAATAACCAGGCGCTACAACAGTGGTGTGCAGAAGAGCATCTCTGAATGCACATGTTGAACCTTGAAGTGGACGGGCTACAGCAGCAGAAGACCATGAACATACACTCAGTGAACACTTTACATGAAGTACCTAATAAAGTGGCCACTGAGTGTAAATAGATTAAGTTTCGATTGTTATGGTGATGGGGAAGGTGGACTGGTGGCCAGTGAAAGGGTCACCCATATTCTGGCCAAATGATATAGGTCAGCAAGGTCAAGTGGGCCAGTTCCTGTGCTGTAGTGATCTATGAATCTGTAACTGTGCAATGTTGCTGGGACTGGGTCTTATTTACAAAGATGAGGTGTGTCCTGAAGAACCGGCATTATGCCTTGATGGGATGTGGAATAACGTTGGGCTTTTCTGCCGCAGGTGAGAAGCTTTCAGGATGGCTTTCGGATGTTTAAAGACACTGAAGTATATGCTGTTTGCATTCAACCTGCTATTTTGGGTGAGTACTGGAATGATCCTCACAGGAAAAACAAACTCTGCAGTTGAATGTAATAATTCACCCCGTGCAGTGAGGGGTTGTTACCCTACATTGTTTCGAGTCACAGGAGAGCCCCAGACACCATTACTGCCGATCCCTCTTTGACGATTGTCACCTTGCCATGGTGGAGGGGCTGGTGAGTTCCCGAGATCGATGGTTCCTGGAGCTTAGCTCCTGGTAGGGTCACCCATGGTGGAAAGGTGAAGGGAGAGCTTCCAGCAATCCAACGAAGGCCTCAGTGGTGGAGCTGGCAGAAGGTGATGCCACATCACGCCAGTGAAGGCGGGTGAAGGACCCTCAGTTGTCTTGCACTCCATGCCACTGGACCCTGACCCCGATCTATCAAGGGCCGTGTGGTAGCAGCCCGTGCTTCACCTTCCCCATGTTAAGCAAGATCACACACACAGGCGTTCTCCTTTAAGGAAACCTATCAGAATATGTGGATCCTGGATTGGCCTGAATAGAGTTCTGAGGGCCTACCAATAGACAACCCCACACTCAACTCGAGTAGATGCTGTGTGCATCTACAATAGTGTAACTAATGTCCCACAGGCACAGTTAGCCAGCATTCCACCCCTCCTGCTGACCCAGAGTCGTGTCACCCTCCCTTCACTCTGTATCCCGTGTCCTGGCCCAGCAACCCACAAGTTAACCCTAGCCTAACCACAGGACAATTTACAATGACCAATTAACCTACCCGGTACCTCTCTGGAATGTGGGAGGAAACCAGAGCACCAGGACAAAACACAAGCATTCTACGGTGAGGACGTACAGTCTCCATATAGAGGACACTGGGATTGAACTCAGAATTCCAACACCTCGAGCTGTAATAGTGTCACACTAACTGCTATGCTACAACAGCATCCCCAATTTGCATCCTTAATCTGGAGCCATATGACATAGGAGTAGAATTAGGCCATTCAGCCCATCAAGTTTGCTCTGCCATTCCATCATAGATGACTCATTATCCTTCCCAACCCCATTCTCCTGCCTTCTCCCAGTAACATTTGTCCTTCTAGAAACTTGTAATATCTCGAAAATGACAGCCCGATTGCTCTGAGAACATAGAATTTTGGTCATGCATGAACCAACAGTAACATTGAGGAGAATGCACTACAGACCTATAGAACATGACAAGTACAATACAATATCCAATGTGTGGACTGGAGCAAGTACGATGTCAGCCAAACTGGAAGGAAATTATCCACGGGTTGCAAAGCAGCAGGAACCAACTCTCCTTGGTCTCCACCCATGAAGATCAAGAGGGGCACAAATTTGACTGGGCAGCAGTGAAAGTCACTGCACAAGCAAACACATGGCACACAAGAGAATTCCAAGAAGCCCGGCTTTCCGTGAACAAATCTGTAAACATGCATCGATATCTCAATCCCATTTAAAAGCCAATGCAGGCAAAAATTCCAGACCATGGCACTCCAGTGTTTGCCACGCAGCCAATCAGTAACAAGAGCCCCTCCCTACCTCACAATTGAGTTTCTGTAATCGACCAATCAGCTGATTGATACGTAAATAAAGGCCAAGCATCAGGAGGACACACCACAAATTAACAACGCACTGATGATGTCTCCTTGTAGGGCAATGAAACACTTGCCAATGGATTGCCAAGATTGGAGAACAGCTCAAACCAAACATTAGTGGTTGTCCATCTCACCACAGGGGAAAAAAGGCCAAGTTCACTCAACCTATTCCCAGAAGGCATGCTCCCCAAACCAGGCAACATCTGTGTAAATCTCCTCTACGCCCTTTCTATGGCTTCCACATCCTTCCTATAGTGAGGCGACTAGAACTGAGCACAGTACTCCAAGTGGGGTCTGACCAGGGTCCTATATGGCTGCAACATTACGTCTCTGCTCCTAAACTCAATCCCATGATTGATGAAGGCCTATGCTTTCTTAACCACAGATTCAACCTGCAGAGCAGCTTTGAGTGTTCTATGGACTCGGACCCCAACGTCCCTCTGATCCTCCACGCTGCCAAGAGTCTTACCATTAATACTACATTCTGTCATCATATTTGACCTACCAAAATGGACCACCTCACACTTACCTGGGTTGAACTCCATCTGCCACTTATCGGCCCAGTTTTGCATCCTATCAATGTCCCGCTGTAACCTCTGACAGCCCTCCACACTACCCACAACACCGTCAACCTTTGTGTCTTCAGCAAATGTACTAACCCATCCATCCACTTCCTCATCCAGGTCATTTATAAAAACCACAAAGAGTAGGGGGTCCCAGAACAGATCCCAGAGGCACACCATTGGTCACTGACCTCCATACAGAATATGATCTGTCACTTTTTGCCTTCAGTGGGCAAGTCAATTCTGGATCCAAAGAGCAAGGTCCCCTTGGATCAATCTAACCCTTCCTTCCAGCAGAGCCCTCCATTTTTCTATCATCCATCTGCCTACTGCGTGTAAGAGTCTCTTAATTGTCCCTAAAATATCTGCCTCTACCCTGGCAGTGCGTTCCATACATGCACCGCTCTCTGACATCTCCCTTATACGTTCCTCCAATCACCTTAAAATTATGCCCCATCATATTAGCCATTTCCACCCCGGAGAGAGGTCTCTGGTTGTCCACTCTATCTATGCCACTTATACATCTCTGTCAAGTTGCCTCTTATCCTCCTTCACTCCAAAGAGAACAAAGCTTTGATTGAATTTTAATTAAAATACCTTTGGCTCCTCTGCTGAATCTCAGGATTCATTTTCTCCCTCATTCCACACATTCCCATTGCCTCAAGCCTGGCCAATGAACAGTGAAGCGGAGCCATCCTTTTACAGTCAGTCCTGCTGTTGGAGGAGCAGCGGGTGGGTTTAGAGAAAGGGGAAGGATCAGAGGGAGGGGGCAGGGGGAGGAGAAGGTGGGTGAGGTGCACCACTTAGGTAGCACTGAGAGAAGGACGACTCCTGTGTGGAGGCTGAAGGGTAATTTTGATGTCATTTTGTGCAGAGCTGTACTGGTAAGATGCCTGTATTTTGTTGGTCTTCATTAGTTGTGGGACTGAGTTCAAGAGCCGTGAGGTAATGTTGCATCTCTGTAAAACTCTGATTAGACCACATTTGGAGTACTGCATTTGGTTCCGGTCACCTCATTATAGGAAGGATGTCGAAGCTTTAGAGAGGGTGCAGTAGAGATTTACCAGGGTGCTGCCTGGGTTAGAGAGCATATCTTATGAGGATAGGTTTTGTGAGGTAGGGCTTTTCTCTTTGGAGTGAGGGAGGACAAGAGGTGATATGATAGAGGTGTACAAGATGATAAGAGGCATAGATCGAGTGGACAGCCAGATACATTTTCCCCAGGGAGCAAATGGCTAATACCAGAGGGCATCATTTTAAGGTGACTGGAAGAAAATATAGAGGGGGTTGGGGGATGTCAGAGGTAGGTCTTTTACAGAGACTGCATTGAACACTCTGTTAGGGTGCTGGTAGAGGCAAATGCATTACTGACATTTAAGAAACTCTTAGATAGGTACAGGGGTGATAGAGAAATGGAGGGCTGTGTGTGAGGGAAGGGTTAGAATGAAAGATTAAAAGGTTGACACAGCATTGTGGGCCAAAGGTGCTATACTGTGCTGTAATGTCTGTGTTCTATGTTGTGTTCAGTGTTCATGTTCTTAGTGTCACAATGACCCATCAGGCAGAGTCATTGCCTCAACTCCAGAGACACCAGCTCGAACCTCACCTCAGCGGCTGTCTGTGTGGAGTTTGCACGCTCTCCCTGTGACTGTGTGGGCTTCCCCAGGTGCACCGGTGCTCTCCCACAATCCAAAGGCTTGCTGGTCAATAGGTTAATCGGCCTAGGAGTGAATGGCGGGGCCTGGAGGGAGTGGATGAGGAAAAAATGATGGGATCAGTGGGGGATTACTCTACAGGGGTGACTGATGGTCACCATGGACTCCGTGGGCTGAATGGCCACCTTCTGTGCTGTGATGTGATTTTCTGCTATGCAACGGAGAAACAGTCTTCCCTCTCTGTTCCAGATCTGTGGATGTGTCATCATGGGATTGGGAATCTACATGCTGAACATGCAGATGGTCAGTTTGCTATTCTCCAGTGTGCCGTCGCTCTCTGTGGCAAACATTCTCATCATTGTGGGCTGTATCACAATGGTGGTGGCATTCCTGGGCTGCACGGGCTCCATCAAGGAAAACAAATGCCTCCTCCTGTCGGTAAGCGCTGTTCGATGCCCTTCACGCAGGAATAGAGTGGGAAGTGAGGACGCCGTGTTTCAGTGATCGTGGCAACTTAGCCTCAGCTTTGAGAAACAGAATACTAGAGTCAGAGGAACTGCACTGCAGCAGATGGGGAGATAAAACTGCCCTATGCACTAGTGGTACCAGTCTACCTGCCATCAAATCCAAAGTTTAAATTAGTTATCAACATATGTGTATCATATACAGCCTTGAGATTCCTCTTCTTGCAGGCACTCATAAAACAAAGAAACACAATTGAATTCACTGAAAAAACACAGCACTGCTACATATCCAGTTTTTTCTGCAAAAGAAGACAACTTGTGTAAATAGTAAATAAAAAGTAAACAAAAACATTGGAACATGAACTGCAGAGCCCCTGAAAGTGAGCCCACGCCTGCAGATACCCCCCGCCCCCCCCAGAGGTGAGCCCGCGGCTGCAGATACCCCCCGCCCCCCCCGGAGGTGAGCCCGCGGCTGCAGAAATCCCCCGCCCCCCCGGAGGTGAGCCCGCGGCTGCAGATACCCCCCACCCCCCCCGGAGGTGAGCCCACACCTGCAGATACCCCCCGCCCCCCCGGAGGTGAGCCCGCGGCTACAGATACCCCCCGCCCCCCCGGAGGTGAGCCCGCGGCTGCAGATACCCCCCGCCCCCCCCGGAGGTGAGCCTGCGGCTGCAGAAATCCCCCGCCCCCCCGGAGGTGAGCCCGCGGCTGCAGATACCCCCCACCCCCCCGGAGGTGAGCCCACACCTGCAGATACCCCCCGCCCCCCCCGGAGGTGAGCCCGCGGCTACAGATACCCCCCGCCCCCCCGGAGGTGAGCCCGCGGCTGCAGATACCCCCCACCCCCCCGGAGGTGAGCCCACACCTGCAGATACCCCCCGCCCCCCCCGGAGGTGAGCCCGCGGCTACAGATACCCCCCACCCCTCGGAGGTGAGCCCGCGGCTGCAGATACCCCCCGCCCCCCCCCCCCCCCCCCGGAGGTGAGCCCGGTCAGTTTTGTGGCGAAGGGAGTGATGGCGGCAGGGAGAGAACTGCGCTCGATCCGGCGCTCCCGCACCCACTACCTAACCGGAGAGAGGGACAACGCTCAAACGCAGGCAGATAGATGTCTGCTTTCCACTCTCGGCCCTCGAGGACTTTAATCGGTGCGGAGTAATGGATCTGACCACGGGTTCGCCTCCCGCCATCGGGCCTGGACTGCATTGTCGTCTAGTTCCCCCGGTCCCCCAGGAGATCACAACCACACCGGTTCATTCAGATTACATCCGCAAAAAAGGAAAGTAGAGGCAGCGGACTGCATCGATCACAGTTCAGAAGATCTACTAGAAACAGGATTTAGTGTATTCCCAGCGAATATGAGGAATAAACACTTCTCGTGCTTCCAGCCGGGTACAGGCCTCGGTTTTAACCGCCGTTTCGTGGATCAGTGGTTGACCCTCATCCCTGACGCACGCAGTGCCCCTGCACTCCTTGATGTTCCACAGCTCAGTCATTTGTAGGTGACTGGTGCTTGCAGCCACAGAAAAGCCTCAGCTCAGAAATAGGCCCCTCCGCACGTTTAACCCAGGCTGAACTATTATTCTGCCAAGTCCCATCAACCCACACCCGGACCATTGACCTCGTACTCATCCCATATCCAAATTTCTCTTCAGTGTTGAAATTGAACCTGCATCCACCACTTGTGAAGGCAGCTTCTTCCAGGCTCTCACTACTTACTCTCTGAGTAATGAAGTTTCCCCATAAACATTTGACCTTTCACCCTTCCCCTATGTCCTCTAGTATCACCTAGCCTCAGTGGAAAAAGCCTGCTTGAATTTACCCTATCTACACCCCTCATAATTTTGTATACCTCTATCAAATCTTAAGTCCCAGCAAAATCCTTGTAAATGTTCTCTGTATCTTTCAATCTCATTGATTCTTTCCTGTAGGTAAATAGTCAGAACTGCACACAATATTCCAAATTAGGCCTCAGTAATGTCTTATACAACTCCAACACAACATCCCAACTCCTGGACTCAATACTCTGATTTATGAAGCGCATATGGCAAAAGATTTCTTCACAACCCAATCTACCCGTGACCCCACTTTCAAGGAGTAATGGATCTGTATTCACAGATCCCTCTGTTCTACTGCATTGCTCAGGGCCCAACTGCCCACCATGACCCTACTTTGCAACGCCTCACACTTGTCTGTACTCAATCCCGTCCACTGTTTTTAAGCCAAATTTTCCAGCTGGTCCAGATCCCTCGGCAAGTGCTGGTCGTCTTACACACACACACACACACACACACACACACACACACACACACACACACACACACACACACACACACACACACACACACACACACACACACACACACACACAGACACACACACACACACCACACACACACACACACACACACACACACATACACACACACACACACTTCTTTCTTTCTTTCTTTCTTTCCTGGGCATGCATCATGCATGTGCACACTACAGAGGTGTAAAAGTTTGCATGCACACGCATGTGAAGGAGGCTGGAAACGGGATGCGTGTGGGCAAAGGAGGTGATAAACACAAGAGATTCTGCAGCTTCTGGAAGTCCAGGGCAACGCACAAAAAACACAGGAGGGACTCAGCAGGTCAGGCAGCATCCGTGGAGAGGAATAAACTGCTGATGTTTCAGGCTGAGGCCCCTCTTCCAGACTGGAAAGAAGTCGGAATAAGGAGGTGGGTGGAGGGGAGGAGTACAAGCTGACAGGTGATAGGTGAGACCAGGGGAGGGGGATGGTGGGTGGGTGTGGGGAAGGGGGAACAAAGTGAGAAGCTGGAAGATGATAGGTGGAAAAGGTAAAGGGAGGAGGAAGAAGAAACTTGATGGGAGAGTGGACCGTGGCAGAAAGGGAAGGAGGAGAGGCATCAGCGGGAGGTGTTGGGCAGGTGAGGAGAAGAGAGGGTTTGAGGGGAGCCAGAATGGGGAATGGGAAAAAAGAGGAGAGGGAAGGGGAGAAGTTATGGGAAGGGTAGAAAAGCAGATGTTCGTGCTGTCAAGTTGGAAGCTA
Source organism: Hypanus sabinus (assembly GCF_030144855.1). Taxonomy (NCBI): domain Eukaryota; kingdom Metazoa; phylum Chordata; class Chondrichthyes; order Myliobatiformes; family Dasyatidae; genus Hypanus; species Hypanus sabinus. The sequence continues at coordinate 110,704,514 of NC_082711.1, read as the reverse complement.
CCCAGATGGAATGTGAGAGGTGGCTTCTCCAACCTGCGAGTGGTGTAGTCGAGGAGACGTGTCAGAGTGGGAACGGGAAGTAGAATTAAAATGAGCGACCACTGGGAGATCCTGGCTGCTGCAATGAAAGTGTCGCCACGTTCAGAGAGGGTGAAATTGACACTAACGGTCCTGCCCATTTCTCTTGTCTCTCTAGTTCTTCATCATACTGCTCCTGATCCTTCTGTTTGAAGTCATGGCTGCCATCATCCTCTTTGTCTATGAGGCACAGGTACGTCTGAGGGGTGGAGGCATACCAAGTAATTGGGGTACAGCACAGTGGCCATGTTCTCCCATGTGGCCAAACAATCACAAGTAATCGATGGTGGAAATCCACTAGCACCAAAGGCAACTGCAGCTGGATTTTAGGCATGTGTTCATGCATTAACACGGCAGATCACGATGGACTACCCCTTCAGTGTCATTTCAGTCATGGCTGTGTTTTAGCTTAATTTATTGCCCTCCTCTGGGACTCTGGATCTGACCTATCCACTTCTGGGACTGTGCAGTGGGCCAGATAACCTCCTCATTCCCTCGACACCACTCTCTGTCCCAGTCTATCACTGTCCGCAGACACACCTCATTACTTGTGAAACCCCATCATTCTCCACCTCATCATTCCAACCTCATCCTATTACTCTCTGTCCCGTCGCTCTCTGACAATTCACTCTGTGACCCAACTCTGCCTGACCAGTCACCTTTGTGTCCATGTGGTGCATAGGGACTGCCCACTCACTTCACTGTTGAACCCACTGCAACAGTGTGCACTGTATGGTTGATGATGGTTTCACACATACGTAATGAAAGAGCCAGTCACCCCATGACCATCTTGTCTCTGTCCTGCAGATCGACAGACACATCGAAGAAGACATGAAGAAGGCACTGGATAAACTTCAAACAAGTAACAACACAGAACTGTGGGATAAAATCCAAGGAAATGTAAGCTAAAGTTGCCACAAGAGTGGCCAGCTTCGGTGGGGGGTGGGGCTGCAATTGTAATCCATCACTAAACTGTGTCCTGCCCTAAAAAGATGTGTAGCAGGAACCCTGCCTTACCCTGGTTAGACAGTGCAGGACCTAGGGAATGGAATTCGAATTGGTTCATTATTAAAACATGGTCAAAACATAGCGTTCTGGTCAATCAGAGAACCTACTGGTGTGCTTGCTCCGAGGCCTGGGAGATAGTGTGTGGACAAGTGAGAAATTGCACAGTCCTTGGAGAAGTGAAAACTATAGACAGGGTCCGTGGAGATGGTGGAAGTGTAGACAGGGTCCGTGGAGATGGGAAGACGTGTAGACAGGGTCCGTGGAGAAGGGAGAAGTATAGACAGGGTCCACGGAGAAGGGGGAAGTGTAGACAGGGTCCGTGGAGATGGGAAGACGTGTAGACAGGGTCCGTGGAGGATGGGGAAGTGTAGACAGGGTCCATGGAGATGGAAAGACGTGTAGACAGGGTCCGTGGAGATGGGAAGACGTGTAGACAGGGCCTGTGGAGAAGGGGGAAGTGTAGACAGGGTCCGTGGAGAAGGGGGAAGTGTAGACAGGGTCGGTGGAGATGGGAAGACGTGTAGACAGGGTCGGTGGAGATGGGAGATGTGTAGACAGGGTCCGTGGAGAAGGGGGAAGTGTAGACAGGGTCGGTGGAGATGGGGGAGGTGTAGACAGGGTCCGTGGAGATGGGGGAAGTGTAGACAGGGTCAGTGGAGATGGGAAGACGTGTAGACAGGGTCGGTGGAGATGGGAAGACGTGTAGACAGGGTCAGTGGAGATGGGAAGACGTGTAGACAGGGTCCGTGGAGATGGGGGAAGTGTAGACAGGGTCTGTGGAGTTGGGAAGACAAGAAGACAGGGTCCGTGGAGAAGGGAGAAGTGTAGACAGGGTCCATGGAGAAGGGGGAAGTGTAGAAAGGGTCGGTGGAGATTGGAAGACGTGTAGACAGGGTCCGTGGAGATGGGAGATGTGTAGACAGGGTCCGTGCAAAACGGGGAAGTGTAGACAGGGTCCGTGGAGATGGGAGAAGTGTAGACAGGGTCGGTGGAGATGGGAAGACGTGTAGACAGGGTCCGTGGAGAAGGGGGAAGTGTAGACAGGGTCCGTGGAGATGGGAGACGTGTAGACAGGGTCCGTGGAGAAGGGGGAAGTGTAGACAGGGTCCGTGGAGATGGGAAGATATGTAGACAGGGTCCGTGGAGGATGGGGAAGTGTAGACAGGGTCCATGGAGATGGAAAGACGTGTAGACAGGGTCCGTGGAGATGGGAAGACGTGTAAACAGGGTCCGTGGAGAAGGGGGAAGTGTAGACAGGGTCCATGAAGATGGGAAGACGTGTAGACAGGGCCTGTGGAGAAGGGGGAAGTGTAGACAGGGTCCGTGGAGAAGGGGGAAGTGTAGACAGGGTCGGTGGAGATGGGAAGACGTGTAGACAGGGTCGGTGGAGATGGGAAGATGTGTAGACAGGGTCTGTGGAGATGGGAGATGTGTAGACAGGGTCCGTGGAGAAGGGGGAAGTGTAGACAGGGTCGGTGGAGATGGGAAGACGTGTAGACAGGGTCCGTGGAGTTGGGAAGACATGTAGACAGGGTCCGTGGAGAAGGGAGAAGTGTAGACAGGGTCCATGGAGAAGGGGGAAGTGTAGAAAGGGTCGGTGGAGATGGGAAGACGTGTAGACAGGGTCCGTGGAGATGGGAGATGTGTAGACAGGGTCCGTGCAAAACGGGGAAATGTAGACAGGGTCCGTGGAGATGGGAAGACGTGTAGACAGGGTCCGTGGAGATGGGAGACGTGTAGACAGGGTCCGTGGTAAAGGGGGAAGTGTAGACAGGGTCCGTGGAGTTGGGAAGACATGTAGACAGGGTCCGTGGAGAAGGGAGAAGTGTAGACAGGGTCCATGGAGAAGGGGGAAGTGTAGAAAGGGTCGGTGGAGATGGGAAGACGTGTAGACAGGGTCCGTGGAGATGGGAGATGTGTAGACAGGGTCCGTGCAAAACGGGGAAGTGTAGACAGGGTCCGTGGAGATGGGAGAAGTGTAGACAGGGTCGGTGGAGATGGGAAGACGTGTAGACTCTGGTCTGTGGAGTTGGGAAGACATGTAGACAGGGTCCGTGGAGAAGGGAGAAGTGTAGACAGGGTCCATGGAGAAGGGGGAAGTGTAGACAGGGTCGGTGGAGATGGGAAGACGTGTAGACAGGGTCTGTGGAGAATGGGGAAGTGTAGACCTGTTCCGTGGAGATGGGAAGACGTGTAGACAGGGTCAGTGGAGATGGGAAGACGTGTAGACAGGATCCGTGGAGATGGGGGAAGTGTAGACAGGGTCTGTGGAGTTGGGAAGACAAGAAGACAGGGTCCGTGGAGAAGGGAGAAGTGTAGACAGGGTCCATGGAGAAGGGGGAAGTGTAGAAAGGGTCGGTGGAGATTGGAAGACGTGTAGACAGGGTCCGTGGAGATGGGAGATGTGTAGACAGGGTCCGTGCAAAACGGGGAAGTGTAGACAGGGTCCGTGGAGATGGGAGAAGTGTAGACAGGGTCGGTGGAGATGGGAAGACGTGTAGACAGGGTCCGTGGAGAAGGGGGAAGTGTAGACAGGGTCCGTGGAGATGGGAGACGTGTAGACAGGGTCCGTGGAGAAGGGGGAAGTGTAGACAGGGTCCGTGGAGATGGGAAGATATGTAGACAGGGTCCGTGGAGGATGGGGAAGTGTAGACAGGGTCCATGGAGATGGAAAGACGTGTAGACAGGGTCCGTGGAGATGGGAAGACGTGTAAACAGGGTCCGTGGAGAAGGGGGAAGTGTAGACAGGGTCCATGAAGATGGGAAGACGTGTAGACAGGGCCTGTGGAGAAGGGGGAAGTGTAGACAGGGTCCGTGGAGAAGGGGGAAGTGTAGACAGGGTCGGTGGAGATGGGAAGACGTGTAGACAGGGTCGGTGGAGATGGGAAGATGTGTAGACAGGGTCTGTGGAGATGGGAGATGTGTAGACAGGGTCCGTGGAGAAGGGGGAAGTGTAGACAGGGTCGGTGGAGATGGGAAGACGTGTAGACAGGGTCCGTGGAGTTGGGAAGACATGTAGACAGGGTCCGTGGAGAAGGGAGAAGTGTAGACAGGGTCCATGGAGAAGGGGGAAGTGTAGAAAGGGTCGGTGGAGATGGGAAGACGTGTAGACAGGGTCCGTGGAGATGGGAGATGTGTAGACAGGGTCCGTGCAAAACGGGGAAATGTAGACAGGGTCCGTTGAGATGGGAAGACGTGTAGACAGGGTCCGTGGAGATGGGAGACGTGTAGACAGGGTCCGTGGTAAAGGGGGAAGTGTAGACAGGGTCCGTGGAGTTGGGAAGACATGTAGACAGGGTCCGTGGAGAAGGGAGAAGTGTAGACAGGGTCCATGGAGAAGGGGGAAGTGTAGAAAGGGTCGGTGGAGATGGGAAGACGTGTAGACAGGGTCCGTGGAGATGGGAGATGTGTAGACAGGGTCCGTGCAAAACGGGGAAGTGTAGACAGGGTCCGTGGAGATGGGAGAAGTGTAGACAGGGTCGGTGGAGATGGGAAGACGTGTAGACTCTGGTCTGTGGAGTTGGGAAGTCATGTAGACAGGGTCCGTGGAGAAGGGAGAAGTGTAGACAGGGTCCATGGAGAAGGGGGAAGTGTAGACAGGGTCGGTGGAGATGGGAAGACGTGTAGACAGGGTCTGTGGAGAATGGGGAAGTGTAGACCTGTTCCGTGGAGATGGGAAGACGTGTAGACAGGGTCCGTGGAGAAGGGGGAAGTGTGGACAGGGTCTATGGAGATGGGAAGACGTGTAGACCGGTTCCGTGGAGATGGGAAGACGTGTAGACAGGGTCCGTGGAGATGGGAAGACGTGTAGACAGGATCCGTGGAGAAGGGAGATGTGTAGACAGGGTCCGTGGAGATGGGAAGAACTGTAGACAGGGTCCGTGGTGATGGGAAGACATGTAGACAGGGTCCGTGGAGAAGGGGGAAGTGTGGACAGGGTCTATGGAGATGGGAAGACGTGTAGACCGGTTCCATGGAGATGGGAAGACGTGTAGACAGGGTCCGTGGAGATGGGAGACGTGTAGACAGGGTCCGTGGAGATGGGAGATGTGTAGACAGGGTCCATGGAGATGGGAAGATGTGTAGACAGGGTCCATGGAGATGGGAGATGTGTAGACAGGGTCTGTGGAGATGTGAAGATGTGTAGACAGGGTCCATGGAGATGGGAAGACGTGTAGACCAGTTCCGTGGAGATGGGAAGACGTGTAGACAGGGTCCGTGGAGATGGGAGACGTGTAGACAGGGTCCGTGGTAAAGGGGGAAATGTAGACAGGGTCCGTGGAGATGGGAAGACGTGTAGACAGGGTCCGTGGAGATGGGAAGATGTGTAGACAGGGTCCGTGGAGAAGGGAGATGAATAGACAGGGTCCGTGGGGAATCGGGAAGTGTAGACCGGTTCCGTGGAGATGGGAAGACGTGTAGACAGGGTCCGTGGAGATGGGAAGATGTGTAGACAGGGTCTGTGGAGATGGCAGAAGTGTCGACAGGGTCCATGGAGAAGGGGGAAGTGGAGACAGGGTCCGTGGAGATGGGAAGACGTGTAGACAGGGTCCATGGAGATGGGAAGACATGTAGACAGGGTCCGTGGAGATGGGAAGACGTGTAGACAGGGTCCGTGGAGATGGGGGAGGTGTAGACAGGGTCCGTGGAGATGGGGGAAGTGTAGACAGGGTCAGTGGAGATGGGAAGACGTGTAGACAGGGTCTGTGGAGTTGGGAAGACATGTAGACAGGGTCCGTGGAGAAGGGAGAAGTGTAGACAGGGTCCATGGAGAAGGGGGAAGTGTGGACAGGGTCTATGGAGATGGGAAGACGTGTAATCCGGTTCCGTGGAGAAGGGAGATGTGTAGACAGGGTCCGTGGAGATGGGAAGAACTGTAGACAGGGTCCGTAGTGAAGGGGGAAGGGTGGACAGGGTCCGTGGAGATGGGAAGACATGTAGACCGGTTCCATGGAGATGGGAAGACGTGTAGACAGGGTCCGTGGAGATGGGAGACGTGTAGACAGGGTCCGTGGAGAAGGGGGAAGTGTGGACAGGGTCTATGGAGATGGGAAGACGTGTAGTCCGGTTCCGTGGAGAAGGGAGATGTGTAGACAGGGTCCGTGGAGATGGGAAGAACTGTAGACAGGGTCCGTAGTGAAGGGGGAAGGGTGGACAGGGTCCGTGGAGATGGGAAGACATGTAGACCGGTTCCATGGAGATGGGAAGACGTGTAGACAGGGTCCGTGGAGATGGGAGACGTGTAGACAGGGTCCGTGGAGATGGGAGATGTGTAGACAGGGTCCATGGAGATGGGAAGATGTGAAGACAGGGTCCATGGAGATGGGAGATGTGTAGACAGGCTCCGTGGAGATGTGAAGATGTGTAGACAGGGTCCATGGAGATGGGAAGACGTGTAGACCAGTTCCGTGGAGATGGGAAGACGTGTAGACAGGGTCCGTGGTAAAGGGGGAAGTGTAGACAGGGTCCGTGGAGATGGGAAGATGTGTAGACAGGGTCCGTGGGGAATCGGGAAGTGTAGACCGGTTCCGTGGAGATGGGAAGACGTGTAGACAGGGTCCGTGGAGATGGGAAGATGTGTAGACAGGGTCTGTGGAGATGGCAGAAGTGTCGACAGGGTCCATGGAGAAGGGGGAAGTGTAGACAGGGTCGGTGGAGATGGGAAGACGTGTAGACAGGGTCCGTGGAGATGGGAGACATGTAGACAGGGTCCGTGGAGATGGGAGATGTGTAGACAGGGTCCAAGGAGATGGGAAGATGTGTAGACAAGGTCCATGGAGATGGGAAGACGTGTAGACCAGTTCCGTGGAGATGGGAAGACGTGTAGACAGGGTCCGTGGAGATGGGGGAAGTGTGACAGGGTCCGTGGAGATGGGGGAAGTGTAGACAGGGTCGGTGGAGATGGGAAGACGCGTAGAAAGGGTCCGTGGAGATGGGAAGACGTGTAGACAGGGTCCGTGGAGATGGGAGACGTGTAGACAGGGTCCGTGGTAAAGGGGGAAATGTAGACAGGGTCCGTGGAGATGGGAAGACGTGTAGACAGGGTCCGTGGAGATGGGAAGATGTGTAGACAGGGTCCGTGGAGAAGGGAGATGAATAGACAGGGTCCGTGGGGAATCGGGAAGTGTAGTCCGGTTCCGTGGAGATGGGAAGACGTGTAGACAGGGTCCGTGGAGATGGGAAGATGTGTAGACAGGGTCTGTGGAGATGGCAGAAGTGTCGACAGGGTCCATGGAGAAGGGGGAAGTGTAGACAGGGTCCGTGGAGATGGGAAGACGTGTAGACAGGGTCCATGGAGATGGGAAGACATGTAGACAGGGTCCGTGGAGATGGGAAGACGTGTAGACAGGGTCCGTGGAGATGGGGGAGGTGTAGACAGGGTCCGTGGAGATGGGGGAAGTGTAGACAGGGTCAGTGGAGATGGGAAGACATGTAGACAGGGTCTGTGGAGTTGGGAAGACGTGTAGACCAGTTCCATGGAGATGGGAAGACGTGTAGACAGGGTCCGTGGAGATGGGAGACGTGTAGACAGGGTCCGTGGAGATGGGAGATGTGTAGACAGGGTCCATGGAGATGGGAAGATGTGAAGACAGGGTCCATGGAGATGGGAGATGTGTAGACAGGCTCCGTGGAGATGTGAAGATGTGTAGACAGGGTCCATGGAGATGGGAAGACGTGTAGACCAGTTCCGTGGAGATGGGAAGACGTGTAGACAGGGTCCGTGGTAAAGGGGGAAGTGTAGACAGGGTCCGTGGAGATGGGAAGATGTGTAGACAGGGTCCGTGGGGAATCGGGAAGTGTAGACCGGTTCCGTGGAGATGGGAAGACGTGTAGACAGGGTCCGTGGAGATGGGAAGATGTGTAGACAGGGTCTGTGGAGATGGCAGAAGTGTCGACAGGGTCCATGGAGAAGGGGGAAGTGTAGACAGGGTCCGTGGAGATGGGAAGACGTGTAGACAGGGTCCATGGAGATGGGAAGACATGTAGACAGGGTCCGTGGAGATGGGAAGACGTGTAGACAGGGTCTGTGGAGATGGGAGATGTGTAGACAGGGTCCGTGGAGAAGGGGGAAGTGTAGACAGGGTCGGTGGAGATGGGAAGACGTGTAGACAGGGTCCGTGGAGATGGGAGACATGTAGACAGGGTCCGTGGAGATGGGAGATGTGTAGACAGGGTCCAAGGAGATGGGAAGATGTGTAGACAAGGTCCATGGAGATGGGAGATGTGTAGACAGGGTCCGTGGAGATGGGGGAAGTGTAGACAGGGTCGGTGGAGATGGGAAGACGCGTAGAAAGGGTCCGTGGAGATGGGAAGACGTGTAGACAGGGTCCGTGGAGATGGGAGACGTGTAGACAGGGTCCGTGGTAAAGGGGGAAATGTAGACAGGGTCCGTGGAGATGGGAAGACGTGTAGACAGGGTCCGTGGAGATGGGAAGATGTGTAGACAGGGTCCGTGGAGAAGGGAGATGAATAGACAGGGTCCGTGGGGAATCGGGAAGTGTAGTCCGGTTCCGTGGAGATGGGAAGACGTGTAGACAGGGTCCGTGGAGATGGGAAGATGTGTAGACAGGGTCTGTGGAGATGGCAGAAGTGTCGACAGGGTCCATGGAGAAGGGGGAAGTGTAGACAGGGTCCGTGGAGATGGGAAGACGTGTAGACAGGGTCCATGGAGATGGGAAGACATGTAGACAGGGTCCGTGGAGATGGGAAGACGTGTAGACAGGGTCCGTGGAGATGGGGGAGGTGTAGACAGGGTCCGTGGAGATGGGGGAAGTGTAGACAGGGTCAGTGGAGATGGGAAGACATGTAGACAGGGTCTGTGGAGTTGGGAAGACGTGTAGACCAGTTCCGTGGAGATGGGAAGACATGTAGACCAGTTCCGTGGAGATGGGAAGACATGTAGACAGGGTCCGTGGAGAAGGGGGAAGTGTAAACAGGGTCCGTGGAGATGAGGAGACGTGTAGACAGGGTCCGTGGAGATGGGAAGACGTGCAGACCAGTTCCGTGGAGATGGGAAGACATGTAGACAGGGTCCCTGCAGATGGGGGAAGTGTAGACAGGGTCGGTGGAGATGGGAAGACGTGTAGACAGGGTCTGTGGAGATGGGAAGACATGTAGACAGGGTCGGTGGAGAAGGGAGAAGTGTAGACAGGGTCCATGGAGAAGGGGGAAGTGTAGACAGGGTCCGTGGAAGATGGGAAGACGTGTCGACAGGTTCCGTGGAGATGGGAAGACGTGTAGACAGGGTCCGTGGGGATGGGAGACGTGTAGACAGGGTCCGTGGTAAAGTGGGATAGTGTAGACAGGGTCCGTGGAGATGGGAAGACGTGTAGACAGGGTCCGTGGAGAAGGGGGAAGTGTAGACAGGGTCCGTGGAGATGGGAGAAGTGTAGACAGGATCGGTGGAGATGTGAAGACGTGTAGACAGGGTCTGTGGAGTTGGGAAGACATGTAGACAGGGTCCGTGGAGAAGGGAGAAGTGTAGACAGGGTCCATGGAGAAGGGGGAAGTGTAGACAGGGTCGGAGGAGATGGGAAGACGTGTAGACAGGGTCCGTGTAGATGGGAAGACGTGTAGTCAGGGTCCGTGGAGAAGGAGGAAGTGTGGACAGGGTCTATGGAGATGGGAAGACGTGTACACAGGGTCCGTGGGGATGGGAGATGTGTTGACAGGGTCCGTGGAGGTGGGAGACATGTAGACAGGGTCCGTGGAGATGGGAGATGTGTAGACAGGGTCCAAGGAGATGGGAAGATGTGTAGACAAGGTCCATGGAGATGAGAGATGTGTAGACAGGGTCCGTGGAGATGGGAAGATGTGTAGACAGGGTCCATGGAGATGGGAAGACGTGTAGACCAGTACCGTGGAGATGGGAAGACGTGTAGACAGGGTCCGTGGAGATGGGGGAAGTGTGACAGGGTCCGTGGAGATGGGGGAAGTGTAGACAGGGTCGGTGGAGATGGGAAGACGCGTAGAAAGGGTCAGTGGAGATGGGAAGACGTGTAGAATGGGTCCGTGGAGATGGGAGACGTGTAGACAGGGTCCGTGGTAAAGGGGGAAATGTAGACAGGGTCCGTGGAGATGGGAAGACGTGTAGACAGGGTCCGTGGAGATGGGAAGATGTGTAGACAGGGTCCGTGGAGAATGGAGATGAATAGACAGGGTCCGTGGGGAATCGGGAAGTGTAGTCCGGTTCCGTGGAGATGGGAAGACGTGTAGACAGGGTCCGTGGAGATGGGAAGATGTGTAGACAGGGTCTGTGGAGATGGCAGAAGTGTCGACAGGGTCCATGGAGAAGGGGGAAGTGTAGACAGGGTCCGTGGAGATGGGAAGACGTGTAGACAGGGTCCATGGAGATGGGAAGACAAGTAGACAGGGTCCGTGGAGATGGGAAGACGTGTAGACAGGGTCCGTGGAGATGGGGGAGGTGTAGACAGGGTCCGTGGAGATGGGGGAAGTGTAGACAGGGTCAGTGGAGATGGGAAGACATGTAGACAGGGTCTGTGGAGTTGGGAAGACATGTAGACAGGGTCCGTGGAGAAGGGAGAAGTGTAGACAGGGTCCATGGAGAAGGGGGAAGTGTAGAAAGGGTCGGTGGAGATGGGAAGACGTGTAGACAGGGTCCGTGGAGATGGGAAGACGTGTAGACTGGTTCCATGGAGATGGGAAGACGTGTAGACAGGGTCCGTGGAGATGGGAAGATGTGTAGACAGGGTCCGTGGAGAAGGGAGATGTGTTGACAGGGTCGTGGAGAAGGGAGATGTGTAGACTGGGTCCGTGGAGATGGGAAGACGTGTAGACCAGTTCCGTGGAGATGGGAAGACATGTAGACCAGTTCCGTGGAGATGGGAAGACATGTAGACCAGTTCCGTGGAGATGGGAAGACATGTAGACAGGGTCCCTGCAGATGGGGGAAGTGTAGACAGGGTCGGTGGAGATGGGAAGACGTGTAGACAGGGTCTGTGGAGATGGGAAGACATGTAGACAGGGTCGGTGGAGAAGGGAGAAGTGTAGACAGGGTCCATGGAGAAGGGGGAAGTGTAGACAGGGTCCGTGGAAGATGGGAAGACGTGTCGACAGGTTCCGTGGAGATGGGAAGACGTGTAGACAGGGTCCGTGGAGATGGGAGACGTGTAGACAGGGTCCGTGGTAAAGTGGGGAAGTGTAGACAGGGTCCGTGGAGATGGGAAGACGTGTAGACAGGGTCCGTGGAGAAGGGGGAAGTGTAGACAGGGTCCGTGGAGAAGGGGGAAGAGTAGACAGGGTCGGTGGAGATGGGAAGACGTGTAGACAGGGTCCGTGTAGATGGCAGACGCGCAGACAGGGTGCGTGGAGAAGGGGGAAGTGTAGACAGGGTCCGTGGAGATGGGAAGACGTGTAGACAGGGTCCGTGGAGAGGGGGGAAGTGTAGACAAGGTCCGTGGAGAAGGGGAAAGTGTAGACAGGGTTGGTGGAGATTGGAAGACGTGCAGACAGGGTCCGTGGAGATGGGAAGATGTGTAGACAGGGTCTGTGGAGATGGGAGATGTGTAGACAGGGTCCGTGCAAAACGGGGAAGTGTAGACAGGGTCCGTGGAGATGGGAGAAGTGTAGACAGGATCGGTGGAGATGGGAAGACGTGTAGACAGGGTCTGTGGAGTTGGGAAGACATGTAGACAGGGTCCGTGGAGAAGGGAGAAGTGTAGACAGGGTCCATGGAGAAGGGGGAAGTGTAGACAGGGTCGGAGGAGATGGGAAGACGTGTAGACAGGGTCCGTGTAGATGGGAAGACGTGTAGTCAGGGTCCGTGGAGAAGGGGGAAGTGTGGACAGGGTCTATGGGGATGGGAAGACGTGTACACAGGGTCCGTGGGGATGGGAGACGTGTAGACAGGGTCCGTGGTAAAGTGGGGAAGTGTAGACAGGGTCCGTGGAGATGGGAAGACGTGTAGACAGGGTCCGTGGAGAAGGTGGAAGTGTAGACAGGGTCCGTGGAGAAGGGGGAAGTGTAGACAGGGTCGGTGGAGATGGGAAGACGTGTAGACAGGGTCCGTGTAGATGGCAGACGCGCAGACAGGGTGCGTGGAGAGGGGGGAAGTGTAGACAAGGTCCGTGGAGAAGGGGAAAGTGTAGACAGGGTTGGTGGAGATTGGAAGACGTGCAGACAGGGTCCGTGGAGATGGGAAGATGTGTAGACAGGGTCTGTGGAGATGGGAGATGTGTAGACAGGGTCCGTGCAAAACGGGGAAGTGTAGACAGGGTCCGTGGAGATGGGAGAAGTGTAGACAGGATCGGTGGAGATGGGAAGACGTGTAGACAGGGTCTGTGGAGTTGGGAAGACATGTAGACAGGGTCCGTGGAGAAGGGAGAAGTGTAGACAGGGTCCATGGAGAAGGGGGACGTGTAGACAGGGTCGGAGGAGATGGGAAGACGTGTAGACAGGGTCCGTGTAGATGGGAAGACGTGTAGTCAGGGTCCGTGGAGAAGGGGGAAGTGTGGACAGGGTCTATGGAGATGGGAAGACGTGTACACAGGGTCCGTGGGGATGGGAGATGTGTTGACAGGGTCCGTGGAGGTGGGAGACATGTAGACAGGGTCCGTGGAGATGGGAGATGTGTAGACAGGGTCCAAGGAGATGGGAAGATGTGTAGACAAGGTCCATGGAGATGAGAGATGTGTAGACAGGGTCCGTGGAGATGGGAAGATGTGTAGACAGGGTCCATGGAGATGGGAAGACGTGTAGACCAGTTCCGTGGAGATGGGAAGACGTGTAGACAGGGTCCGTGGAGATGGGGGAAGTGTGACAGGGTCCGTGGAGATGGGGGAAGTGTAGACAGGGTCGGTGGAGATGGGAAGACGCGTAGAAAGGGTCCGTGGAGATGGGAAGACGTGTAGACAGGGTCCGTGGAGATGGGAGACGTGTAGACAGGGTCCGTGGTAAATGGGGAAATGTAGACAGGGTCCGTGGAGATGGGAAGACGTGTAGACAGGGTCCGTGGAGATGGGAAGATGTGTAGACAGGGTCCGTGGAGAAGGGAGATGAATAGACAGGGTCCGTGGGGAATCGGGAAGTGTAGTCCGGTTCCGTGGAGATGGGAAGACGTGTAGACAGGGTCCGTGGAGATGGGAAGATGTGTAGACAGGGTCTGTGGAGATGGCAGAAGTGTCGACAGGGTCCATGGAGAAGGGGGAAGTGTAGACAGGGTCCGTGGAGATGGGAAGACGTGTAGACAGGGTCCATGGAGATGGGAAGACATGTAGACAGGGTCCGTGGAGATGGGAAGACGTGTAGACAGGGTCCGTGGAGATGGGGGAGGTGTAGACAGGGTCCGTGGAGATGGGGGAAGTGTAGACAGGGTCAGTGGAGATGGGAAGACATGTAGACAGGGTCTGTGGAGTTGGGAAGACATGTAGACAGGGTCCGTGGAGAAGGGAGAAGTGTAGACAGGGTCCATGGAGAAGGGGGAAGTGTAGAAAGGGTCGGTGGAGATGGGAAGACGTGTAGACAGGGTCCGTGGAGATGGGAAGACGTGTAGACTGGTTCCATGGAGATGGGAAGACATGTAGACCAGTTCCGTGGAGATGGGAAGACATGTAGACAGGGTCCGTGGAGAAGGGGGAAGTGTAAACAGGGTCCGTGGAGATGAGGAGACGTGTAGACAGGGTCCGTGGAGATGGGAAGACGTGCAGACCAGTTCCTTGGAGATGGGAAGACATGTAGACAGGGTCCCTGCAGATGGGGGAAGTGTAGACAGGGTCGGTGGAGATGGGAAGACGTGTAGACAGGGTCTGTGGAGATGGGAAGACATGTAGACAGGGTCGGTGGAGAAGGGAGAAGTGTAGACAGGGTCCATGGAGAAGGGGGAAGTGTAGACAGGGTCCGTGGAAGATGGGAAGACGTGTCGACAGGTTCCGTGGAGATGGGAAGACGTGTAGACAGGGTCCGTGGAGATGGGAGACGTGTAGACAGGGTCCGTGGTAAAGTGGGGAAGTGTAGACAGGGTCCGTGGAGATGGGAAGACGTGTAGACAGGGTCCGTGGAGAAGGGGGAAGTGTAGACAGGGTCCGTGGAGAAGGGGGAAGAGTAGACAGGGTCGGTGGAGATGGGAAGACGTGTAGACAGGGTCCGTGTAGATGGCAGACGCGCAGACAGGGTGCGTGGAGAAGGGGGAAGTGTAGACAGGGTCCGTGGAGATGGGAAGACGTGTAGACAGGGTCCGTGGAGAGGGGGGAAGTGTAGACAAGGTCCGTGGAGAAGGGGAAAGTGTAGACAGGGTTGGTGGAGATTGGAAGACGTGCAGACAGGGTCCGTGGAGATGGGAAGATGTGTAGACAGGGTCTGTGGAGATGGGAGATGTGTAGACAGGGTCCGTGCAAAACGGGGAAGTGTAGACAGGGTCCGTGGAGATGGGAGAAGTGTAGACAGGATCGGTGGAGATGGGAAGACGTGTAGACAGGGTCTGTGGAGTTGGGAAGACATGTAGACAGGGTCCGTGGAGAAGGGAGAAGTGTAGACAGGGTCCATGGAGAAGGGGGAAGTGTAGACAGGGTCGGAGGAGATGGGAAGACGTGTAGACAGGGTCCGTGTAGATGGGAAGACGTGTAGTCAGGGTCCGTGGAGAAGGGGGAAGTGTGGACAGGGTCTATGGAGATGGGAAGACGTGTACACAGGGTCCGTGGGGATGGGAGATGTGTTGACAGGGTCAGTGGAGAAGGGAGATGTGTAGACAAGGTCTGTAGAGAATGGGGAAGTGTAGACCTGTTCCGTGGAGATGGGAAGACGTGTAGACAGGGTCCGTGCAGATGGGAAGACGTGTAGACCGGTTCCGTGGAGATGGGAAGAGGTGTAGACAGGGTCCGTGGAGATGGGAAGACGTGTTGACAGGGTCCGTGGAGATGGGAAGACATGTAGACAGGGTCTGTGGTGAAGGGGGAAGTGTAAACAGGGTCCGTGGAGATGGGAAGACGTGTAGACAGGGTCCGTGGAGATGGGAAGACGTGTAGACAGGGTCGGCGGAGAAGGGAGAAGTGTAGACAGGGTCCATGGAGAAGGGGGAAGTGTAGACAGGGTCCGTGGTAGATGGGAAGACGTGTAGACAGGTTCCGTGGAGATGGGAAGACGTGTAGACAGGGTCCGTGGAGATGGCAGACGTGTAGACAGGGTCCGTGGTAAAGTGAGGAAGTGTAGACAGGGTCCGTGGAGATGGGAAGACGTGTAGACAGGGTCCGTGGAGAAGGGGGAAGTGTAGACAGCGTCCGTGGAGAAGGGGGAAGTGTAGACAGGGTCGGTGGAGATGGGAAGACGTGTAGACAGGGTCCGTGGAGATGGCAGACGTGCAGACAGGGTCCGTGGAGAAGGGGGATATGTAGACAGGGTCCGTGGAGATGGGAAGACGTGTAGACAGGGTCCGTGGAGAGGGGGGAAGTGTAGACAGGGTCCGTGGAGAAGGGGAAAGTGTAGACAGGGTCCGTGGAGAAGGGGAAAGTGTAGACAGGGTTGGTGGAGATGGGAAGACGTGTAGACAGGGTCCGTGGAGATGGGAAGATGTGTAGACAGGGTCTGTGGAGATGGGAGATGTGTAGACAGGGTCCGTGCAAAACGGGGAAGTGTAGACAGGGTCCGTGGAGATGGGAGAAGTGTAGACAGTGTCGGTGGAGAAGGGAGAAATGTAGACAGGGTCCATGGAGAAGGGGGAAGTGTAGAAAGGGTCGGTGGAGATGGGAAGACGTGCAGACCAGTTCCGTGGAGATGGGAAGACATGTAGACAGGGTCCCTGCAGATGGGGGAAGTGTAGACAGGGTCCGTGGTAAAGTGGGGAAGTGTAGACAGGGTCCGTGGAGATGGGAAGACGTGTAGACAGGGTCCGTGGAGAAGGGGGAAGTGTAGACAGGGTTGGTGGAGATGGGAAGACGTGTAGACAGGGTCCGTGTAGATGGCAGACGCGCAGACAGGGTGCGTGGAGAAGGGGGAAGTGTAGACAGGGTCCGTGGAGATGGGAAGACGTGTAGACAGTGTCCGTGGAGAGGGGGGAAGTGTAGACAAGGTCCGTGGAGAAGGGGAAAGTGTAGACAGGGTTGGTGGAGATTGGAAGACGTGCAGACAGGGTCCGTGGAGATGGGAAGATGTGTAGACAGGGTCTGTGGAGATGGGAGATGTGTAGACAGGGTCCGTGCAAAACGGGGAAGTGTAGACAGGGTCCGTGGAGATGGGAGAAGTGTAGACAGGATCGGTGGAGATGGGAAGACGTGTAGACAGGGTCTGTGGAGTTGGGAAGACATGTAGACAGGGTCCGTGGAGAAGGGAGAAGTGTAGACAGGGTCCATGGAGAAGGGGGAAGTGTAGACAGGGTCGGAGGAGATGGGAAGACGTGTAGACAGGGTCCGTGTAGATGGGAAGACGTGTAGTCAGGGTCCGTGGAGAAGGGGGAAGTGTGGACAGGGTCTATGGAGATGGGAAGACGTGTACACAGGGTCCGTGGGGATGGGAGATGTGTTGACAGGGTCAGTGGAGAAGGGAGATGTGTAGACAAGGTCTGTAGAGAATGGGGAAGTGTAGACCTGTTCCGTGGAGATGGGAAGACGTGTAGACAGGGTCCGTGCAGATGGGAAGACGTGTAGACCGGTTCCGTGGAGATGGGAAGAGGTGTAGACAGGGTCCGTGGAGATGGGAAGACGTGTTGACAGGGTCCGTGGAGAAGGGAGATGTGTAGACAGGGTCCGTGGAGATGGGAAGAACTGTAGACAGGGTCCGTGGTGATGGGAAGACATGTAGACAGGGTCCGTGGTGAAGGGGGAAGTGTAAACAGGGTCCGTGGAGATGGGAAGACGTGTAGACAGGGTCCGTGGAGATGGGAAGACGTGTAGACAGGGTCGGTGGAGAAGGGAGAAGTGTAGACAGGGTCCATGGAGAAGGGGGAAGTGTAGACAGGGTCCGTGGAAGATGGGAAGACGTGTAGACAGGTTCCGTGGAGATGGGAAGACGTGTAGACAGGGTCCGTGGAGATGGGAGACGTGTAGACAGGGTCCGTGGTAAAGTGGGGAAGTGTAGACAGGGTCCGTGGAGATGGGAAGACGTGTAGACAGGGTCCGTGGAGAAGGGGGAAGTGTAGACAGCGTCCGTGGAGAAGGGGGAAGTGTAGACAGGGTCGGTGGAGATGGGAAGACGTGTAGACAGGGTCCGTGGAGATGGCAGACGTGCAGACAGGGTCCGTGGAGAAGGGGGATATGTAGACAGGGTCCGTGGAGATGGGAAGACGTGTAGACAGGGTCCGTGGAGAGGGGGGAAGTGTAGACAGGGTCCGTGGAGAAGGGGAAAGTGTAGACAGGGTCCGTGGAGAAGGGGAAAGTGTAGACAGGGTTGGTGGAGATGGGAAGACGTGTAGACAGGGTCCGTGGAGATGGGAAGATGTGTAGACAGGGTCTGTGGAGATGGGAGATGTGTAGACAGGGTCCGTGCAAAACGGGGAAGTGTAGACAGGGTCCGTGGAGATGGGAGAAGTGTAGACAGTGTCGGTGGAGATGGTAAGACGTGTAGACAGGGTCTGTGGAGTTGGGAAGACATGTAGACAGGGTCCGTGGAGAAGGGAGAAATGTAGACAGGGTCCATGGAGAAGGGGGAAGTGTAGAAAGGGTCGGTGGAGATGGGAAGACGTGTAGACAGGGTCCATGGAGATGGGAAGACGTGCAGACTGGTTCCGTGGAGTTGGGAAGACGTGTAGACAGGGTCCGTGGAGATGGGAAGATGTGTTGACAGGTTCCGTGGAGATGGGAAGACGTGTAGACAGGGTCCGTGGAGATGGGAGACGTGTAGACAGGGTCCGTGGTAAAGTGGGGAAGTGTAGACAGGGTCCGTGGAGATGGGAAGACGTGTAGACAGGGTCCGTGGAGAAGGGGGAAGTGTAGACAGGGTCCGTGGAGAAGGGGGAAGTGTAGACAGGGTCGGTGGAGATGGGAAGACGTGTAGACAGTGTCCGTGGAGATGGCAGACGTGCAGACAGGGTCCGTGGAGAAGGGGGATATGTAGACAGGGTCCGTGGAGATGGGAAGACGTGTAGACAGGGTCCGTGGAGAGGGGGGAAGTGTAGACAGGGTCCGTGGAGAAGGGGAAAGTGTAGACAGGGTCCGTGGAGAAGGGGAAAGTGTAGACAGGGTTGGTGGAGATGGGAAGACGTGTAGACAGGGACCGTGGAGATGGGAAGATGTGTAGACAGGGTCCGTGGAGAAGGGATAAATGTAGACATGGTCCATGGAGAAGGGGGAAGTGTAGACTGTGTCCGTGGAGATGGGAAGACGTGTAGACCAGTTCCGTGGAGATGGGAAGACATGTAGACCAGTTCCGTGGAGATGGGAAGACATGTAGACAGGGTCCGTGGAGAAGGGGGAAGTGTAAACAGGGTCCGTGGAGATGAGGAGACGTGTAGACAGGGTCTGCGGAGATGGGAAGACGTGCAGACCAGTTCCGTGGAGATGGGAAGACATGTAGACAGGGTACCTGCAGATGGGGGAAGTGTAGACAGGGTCGGTGGAGATGGGAAGACATGTAGACAGGGTCTGTGGAGATGGGAAGACGTGTAGACAGGGTCTGTGGAGATGGGAAGACGTGTAGACAGGGTCGGTGGAGAAGGGAGAAGTGTAGACAGGGTCCATGAAGAAGGGGGAAGTGTAGACAGGGTCCGTGGAGAAGGGGGAAGTGTAGACAGGGTCCGTGGAGAAGGGGAAAGTGTAGACAGGGTTGGTGGAGTTGGGAAGACGTGTAGACAGGGTCCGTGGAGATGGGAAGATGTGTAGACAGGGTCTGTGGAGATGGGAGATGTGTAGACAGTGTCCGTGCAAAACGGGGAAGTGTAGACAGGGTCCGTGGAGATGGGAGAAGTGTAGACAGGGTCGGAGGAGATGGGAAGACGTGTAGACAGGGTCTGTGGAGTTGGGAAGACATGTAGACAGGGTCCGTGGAGAAGGGAGAAGTGTAGACAGGGTCCATGGAGAAGGGGGAAGTGTAGACAGGGTCGGTGGAGATGGGAAGACGTGTAGACAGGGTCCGTGTAGATGGGAAGACGTGTAGTCAGGGTCCGTGGAGAAGGGGGAAGTGTGGACAGGGTCTATGGAGATGGGAAGACGTGTACACAGGGTCCGTGGAGATGGGAAGACGTGTAGACAGGGTCCGTGGAGAAGGGAGATGTGTTGACAGGGTCCGTGGAGAAGGGAGATGTGTTGACAGGGTCCGTGGAGATGGGAAGACGTGTAGACAGGGTCTGTGGAGAAGGGGGAAGTGTAGACAGGGTCGGTGGAGATGGGAGAAGTGTAGACAGGGTCCATGGAGAAGGGGGAAGTGTAGACAGGGTCGGTGGAGATGGGAAGACGTGTAGACAGGGTCCGTGTAGATGGGAAGACATGTAGTCAGGGTCCGTGGAGAAGGGGGAAGTGTGGACAGGGTCTATGGAGATGGGAAGACGTGTACACAGGGTCCGTGGAGATGGGAAGACGTGTAGACAGGGTCCGTGGAGATGGGAAGATGTGTAGACAGGGTCTGTGGAGATGGGAGATGTGTAGACAGAGTCCGTGCAAAACGGGGAAGTGTAGACAGGGTCCGTGGAGATGGGAGAAGTGTAGACAGTGTCGGTGGAGATGGGAAGACGTGTAGACAGGGTCTGTGGAGTTGGGAAGACATGTAGACAGGGTCCGTGGAGAAGGGAGAAATGTAGACAGGGTCCATGGAGAAGGGGGAAGTGTAGAAAGGGTCGGTGGAGATGGGAAGACGTGTAGACAGTGTCCGTGGAGATGGGAAGACGTGCAGACTGGTTCCGTGGAGATGGGAAGACGTGTAGACAGGGTCCGTGGAGATGGGAAGATGTGTTGACAGGTTCCGTGGAGATGGGAAGACGTGTAGACAGGGTCCGTGGAGATGGGAGACGTGTAGACAGGGTCCGTGGTAAAGTGGGGAAGTGTAGACAGGGTCCGTGGAGATGGGAAGACGTGTAGACAGGGTCCGTGGAGAAGGGGGAAGTGTAGACAGGGTCGGTGGAGATGGGAAGACGTGTAGACAGGGTCCGTGGAGATGGCAGACGTGCAGACAGGGTCCGTGGAGAAGGGGGATATGTAGACAGGGTCCGTGGAGATGGGAAGACGTGTAGACAGGGTCCGTGGAGAGGGGGGAAGTGTAGACAGGGTCCGTGGAGAAGGGGAAAGTGTAGACAGGGTACGTGGAGAAGGGGAAAGTGTAGACAGGGTTGGTGGAGATGGGAAGACGTGTAGACAGGGTCCGTGGAGATGGGAAGATGTGTAGACAGGGTCTGTGGAGATGGGAGATGTGTAGACAGGGTCCGTGCAAAACAGGGAAGTGTAGACAGGGTCCGTGGAGATGGGAGAAGTGTAGACAGTGTCGGTTGAGATGGGAAGACGTGTAGACAGGGTCTGTGGAGTTGGGAAGACATGCAGAAAGGGTCCGTGGAGAAGGGAGAAATGTAGACAGGGTCCATGGAGAAGGGGGAAGTGTAGACTGTGTCCGTGGAGATGGGAAGACGTGTAGACCAGTTCCGTGGAGATGGGAAGACATGTAGACCAGTTCCGTGGAGATGGGAAGACATGTAGACAGGGTCCGTGGAGAAGGGGGAAGTGTAAACAGGGTCCGTGGAGATGAGGAGACGTGTAGACAGGGTCCGTGGAGATGGGAAGACGTGCAGACCAGTTCCGTGGAGATGGGAAGACATGTAGACAGGGTCCCTGCAGATGGGGGAAGTGTAGACAGGGTCGGTGGAGATGGGAAGACATGTAGACAGGGTCTGTGGAGATGGGAAGACGTGTAGACAGGGTCTGTGGAGATGGGAAGACGTGTAGACAGGGTCTGTGGAGAAGGGAGAAGTGTAGACAGGGTCCATGAAGAAGGGGGAAGTGTAGACAGGGTCCGTGGAGAAGGGGGAAGTGTAGACAGGGTCCGTGGAGAAGGGGAAAGTGTAGACAGGGTTGGTGGAGATGGGAAGACGTGTAGACAGGGTCCGTGGAGATGGGAAGATGTGTAGACAGGGTCTGTGGAGATGGGAGATGTGTAGACAGGGTCCGTGCAAAACGGGGAAGTGTAGACAGGGTCCGTGGAGATGGGAGAAGTGTAGACAGGGTCGGTGGAGATGGGAAGACGTGTAGACAGGGTCTGTGGAGTTGGGAAGACATGTGGACAGGGTCCGTGGAGAAGGGAGAAGTGTAGACAGGGTCCATGGAGAAGGGGGAAGTGTAGACAGGGTCGGTGGAGATGGGAAGACGTGTAGACAGGGTCTGTGGAGAAGGGAGAAGTGTAGACAGGGTCCATGAAGAAGGGGGAAGTGTAGACAGGGTCCGTGGAGAAGGGGAAAGTGTAGACTGGGTCCGAGGAGATGGGAAGACGGGTAGACCAGTTCCGTGGAGATGGGAAGACATGTAGACAGGGTCCGTGGAGAAGGGGGAAGTGTAAACAGGGTCCGTGGAGATGAGGGGACGTGTAGACAGGGTCTGCGGAGATGGGAAGACGTGTAGACAGGGTCGGTGGAGAAGGGAGAAGTGTAGACAGGGTCCATGGAGAAGGGGGAAGTGTAGACAGGGTCCGTGGAAGATGGGAAGACGTGTAGACAGGTTCCGTGGAGATGGGAAGACGTGTAGACAGGGTCTGTGGAGATGGGAGACGTGTAGACAGGGTCCGTGGTAAAGTGGGGAAGTGTAGACAGGGTCCGTGGAGATGGGAAGACGTGTAGACAGGGTCCGTGGAGAAGGGGGAAGTGTAGAAAGGGTCCGTGCAGAAGGGGGAAGTGTAGACAGGGTCGGTGGAGATGGGAAGACGTGTAGACAGGGTCCGTGGAGATGGCAGACGTGCAGACAGGGTCCGTGGAGAAGGGGGAAGTGCAGACAGGGTCCGTGGAGATGGGAAGACGTGTAGACAGGGTCCGTGGAGAGGGGGGAAGTGTAGACAGGGTCCGTGGAGAAGTGGGAAGTGTAGACAGGGTCCGTGGAGAAGAGGAAATTGTAGACAGGGTTGGTGGAGATGGGAAGACGTGTAGACAGGGTCCGTGGAGATGGGAAGATGTGTAGACAGGGTCTGTGGAGATGGGAGATGTGTAGACAGGGTCCGTGCAAAACGGGGAAGTGTAGACAGGGTCCGTGGAGATGGGAGAAGTGTAGACAGGGTCGGTGGAGATGGGAAGACGTGTAGACAGGGTCTGTGGAGTTCGGAAGACATGTAGACAGGGTCCGTGGAGAAGGGAGAAGTGTAGAAAGGGTCCATGGAGAAGGGGGAAGTGTAGACAGGGTCGGTGGAGATGGGAAGACGTGTAGACAGGGTCCGTGTAGATGGGAAGACGTGTAGTCAGGGTCCTTGGAGAAGGGAGATGTGTTGACAGGGTCCGTGGAGATGGGAAGACGTGTAGACAGGGTCCGTGGAGAAGGGGGATGTGTTGACAGGGTCCGTGGAGAATGGAGATGTGTAGACAGGGTCTGTGGAGAATGGGGAAGTGTAGACCTGTTCCGTGGAGATGGGAAGACGTGTAGACAGGGTCCGTGGAGAAGGGGGAAGTGTGGACAGGGTCTATGGAGATGGGAAGACGTGTAGACAGGGTCGGTGGAGATGGGAAGACGTGTAGACAGGGTCTGTGGAGATGGGAAGACGTGTAGACAGGGTCGGTGGAGAAGGGAGAAGTGTAGACAGGGTCCATGAAGAAGGGGGAAGTGTAGACAGGGTCCGTGGAGAAGGGGGAAGTGTAGACAGGGTCCATGGAGAAGGGGAAAGTGTAGACAGGGTTGGTGGAGATGGGAAGACGTGTAGACAGGGTCCGTGGAGATGGGAAGATGTGTAGACAGGGTCTGTCGAGATGGGGGATGTGTAGACAGGGTCCGTGCAAAACGGGGAAGTGTAGACAGGGTCCGTGGAGATGGGAGAAGTGTAGACAGGGTCGGTGAAGATGGGAAGACGTGTAGACAGGGTCTGTGGAGTTGGGAAGACATGTAGACAGGGTCCGTGGAGAAGGGAGAAGTGTAGACAGGGTCGATGGAGAAGGGGGAAGCGTAGACAGGGTCGGTGGAGATGGGAAGACGTGTAGACAGGGTCCGTGTAGATGGGAAGACGTGTAGTCAGGGTCCGTGCAGAAGGGGGAAGTGTGGACAGGGTCTATGGAGATGGGAAGACGTGTACACAGTGTCCGTGGAGATGGGAAGACGTGTAGACAGGGTCCGTGGAGAAGGGAGATGTGTTGACAGGGTCCGTGGAGAAGGGAGATGTGTAGACAGGGTCTGTGGAGAATGGGGAAGTGTAGACCTGTTCCGTGGAGATGGGAAGACGTGTAGACAGGGTCCGTGAAGAAGGGGGAAGTGTGGACAGGGTCTATGGAGATGGGAAGACGTGTAGACAGGGTCTATGGAGATGGGAAGACGTGTAGACCGGTTCCTTGGAGATGGGAAGAGGTGTAGACAGGGTCCGTGGAGATGGGAAGACGTGTAGACAGGATCAGTGGAGAAGGGAGATGTGTTGACAGGGTCCGTGGAGAAGGGAGATGTGTAGACAGGGTCCGTGGAGAAGGGGGAAGTGTAAACAGGGTCCGTGGAGATGGGAGAAGTGTAGACAGGGTCGGTGGAGATGGGAAGACGTATAGACAGGGTCCGTGGAGAAGGGAGATGTGTAGACAGGGTCTGTGGAGAAGGGGGGAGTGTAGACAGGGTCGGTGGAGATGGGAAGACGTGTAGACAGGGTCCGTGGAGATGGGAAGACGTGTAGACCAGTTCCGTGGAGATGGGAAGATGTGTAGACAGGGTCCGTGGAGAAGGGAGATGTGTTGACAGGGTTCGTGGAGAAGGGAAATGTGTAGACAGGGTCTGTGGAGAAGGGGGAAGTGTAGACTGGGTCCGTGGAGATGAGGAGACGTGTAGACAGGGTCCATGGAGATGGGAAGACGTGCAGACCAGTTCCGTGGAGATGGGAAGACATGTAGACCAGTTCCGTGGAGATGTGAAGACATGTAGACAGGGTCCGTGGAGAAGGGGGAAGTGTAAACAGGGTCCGTGGAGATGAGGAGACGTGTAGACAGGGTCCATGAAGAAGGGGGAAGTGTAGACAGGGTCCGTGGAGAAGGGGGAAGTGTAGACAGGGTCCATGGAGAAGGGGAAAGTGTAGACAGGGTTGGTGGAGATGGGAAGACGTGTAGACAGGGTCCGTGGAGATGGGAAGATGTGTAGACAGGGTCTGTCGAGATGGGGGATGTGTAGACAGGGTCCGTGCAAAACGGGGAAGTGTAGACAGGGTCCGTGGAGATGGGAGAAGTGTAGACAGGGTCGGTGAAGATGGGAAGACGTGTAGACAGGGTCTGTGGAGTTGGGAAGACATGTAGACAGGGTCCGTGGAGAAGGGAGAAGTGTAGACAGGGTCGATGGAGAAGGGGGAAGCGTAGACAGGGTCGGTGGAGATGGGAAGACGTGTAGACAGGGTCCGTGTAGATGGGAAGACGTGTAGTCAGGGTCCGTGCAGAAGGGGGAAGTGTGGACAGGGTCTATGGAGATGGGAAGACGTGTACACAGTGTCCGTGGAGATGGGAAGACGTGTAGACAGGGTCCGTGGAGAAGGGAGATGTGTTGACAGGGTCCGTGGAGAAGGGAGATGTGTAGACAGGGTCTGTGGAGAATGGGGAAGTGTAGACCTGTTCCGTGGAGATGGGAAGACGTGTAGACAGGGTCCGTGAAGAAGGGGGAAGTGTGGACAGGGTCTATGGAGATGGGAAGACGTGTAGACAGGGTCTATGGAGATGGGAAGACGTGTAGACCGGTTCCTTGGAGATGGGAAGAGGTGTAGACAGGGTCCGTGGAGATGGGAAGACGTGTAGACAGGATCAGTGGAGAAGGGAGATGTGTTGACAGGGTCCGTGGAGAAGGGAGATGTGTAGACAGGGTCCGTGGAGAAGGGGGAAGTGTAAACAGGGTCCGTGGAGATGGGAGAAGTGTAGACAGGGTCGGTGGAGATGGGAAGACGTATAGACAGGGTCCGTGGAGAAGGGAGATGTGTAGACAGGGTCTGTGGAGAAGGGGGGAGTGTAGACAGGGTCGGTGGAGATGGGAAGACGTGTAGACAGGGTCCGTGGAGATGGGAAGACGTGTAGACCAGTTCCGTGGAGATGGGAAGATGTGTAGACAGGGTCCGTGGAGAAGGGAGATGTGTTGACAGGGTTCGTGGAGAAGGGAAATGTGTAGACAGGGTCTGTGGAGAAGGGGGAAGTGTAGACTGGGTCCGTGGAGATGAGGAGACGTGTAGACAGGGTCCATGGAGATGGGAAGACGTGCAGACCAGTTCCGTGGAGATGGGAAGACATGTAGACCAGTTCCGTGGAGATGTGAAGACATGTAGACAGGGTCCGTGGAGAAGGGGGAAGTGTAAACAGGGTCCGTGGAGATGAGGAGACGTGTAGACAGGGTCCATGGAGATGGGAAGACGTGCAGACCAGTTCCGTGGAGATGGGAAGACATGTAGACAGGGTCCCTGCAGATGGGGGAAGTGTAGACAGGGTCGGTGGAGATGGGAAGACGTGTAGACAGGGTCTGTGGAGATGGGAAGACGTGTAGACAGGGTCGGTGGAGAAGGGAGAAGTGTAGACAGGGTCCATGGAGAAGGGGGAAGTGTAGACAGGGTCCGTGGAAGATGGGAAGACGAGTAGACAGGTTCCGTGGAGATGGGAAGACGTGTAGACAGGGTCCGTGGAGATGGGAGACGTGTAGACAGGGTCCGTGGTAAAGTGGGGAAGTGTAGACAGGGTCCGTGGAGATGGGAAGACATGTGGACAGGGTCCGTGGAGATGGGAAGACATGTGGACAGGGTCCGTGGAGAAGGGGGAAGTGTAGAAAGGGTCCGTGCAGAAGGGGGAAGTGTAGACAGGGTCGGTGGAGATGGGAAGACGTGTAGACAGGGTCCGTGGAGATGGCAGACGTGCAGACAGGGTCCGTGGAGAAGGGGGAAGTGTAGACAGGGTCCGTGGAGATGGGAAGACGTGTAGACAGGGTCCGTGGAGAGGGGGGAAGTGTAGACAGGGTCCGTGGAGAAGGGGGAAGTGTAGACAGGGTCCGTGGAGAAGGGGAAAGTGTAGACAGGGTTGGTGGAGATGGGAAGACGTGTAGACAGGGTCCGTGGAGATGGGAAGATGTGTAGACAGGGTCTATGGAGATGGGAGATGTGTAGACAGGGTCGGTGGAGAAGGGAGAAGTGTAGACAGAGTCCATGGAGAAGGGGGAAGTGTAGACAGGGTCCGTGGAAGATGGGAAGACGTGTAGACAGGTTCCGTGGAGATGGGAAGACGTGTAGACAGGGTCCGTGGAGATGGGAGACGTGTAGACAGGGTCCGTGGTAAAGTGGGGAAGTGTAGACAGGGTCCGTGGAGATGGGAAGACATGTAGACAGGGTCCGTGGAGAAGTGGGAAGTGTAGAATGGGTCCGTGCAGAAGGGGGAAGTGTAGACAGGGTCGGTGGAGATGGGAAGACGTGTAGACAGGGTCCGTGGAGATGGCAGACGTGCAGACAGGGTCCGTGGAGAAGGCGGAAGTGTAGACAGGATCCGTGGAGATGGGAAGACGTGTAGACAGGGTCCGTGAAGAGGGGGGAAGTGTAGACAGGGTCCGTGGAGAAGGGGGAAGTGTAGACAGGGTCCGTGGAGAAGGGGAAAGTGTAGACAGGGTTGGTGGAGATGGGAAGACGTGTAGACAGGGTCCGTGGAGATGGGAAGATGTGTAGACAGGGTCTATGGAGATGGGAGATGTGTAGACAGGGTCCGTGCAAAACGGGGAAGTGTAGACAGGGTCCGTGGAGATGGGAGAAGTGTAGACAGGGTCGGTGGAGATGGGAAGACGTGTAGACAGGGTCTGTGGAGTTGGGAAGACATGTAGACAGGGTCCGTGGAGAAGGGAGAAGTGTAGACAGGGTCCATGGAGAAGGGGGAAGTGTAGACAGGGTCGGTGGAGATGGGAAGACGTGTAGACAGGGTCCGTGTAGATGGGAAGACGTGTAGTCAGGGTCCGTGGAGAAGGGAGATGTGTTGACAGGGTCCGTGGAGATGGGAAGACGTGTAGACAGGGTCCGTGGAGAAGGGAGATGTGTTGACAGGGTCTGTGGAGAATGGGGAAGAGTAGACCTGTTCCGTGGAGATGGGAAGACGTGTAGACAGGGTCCGTGGAGAAGGGGGAAGTGTGGACAGGGTCTATGGAGATGGGAAGACGTGTAGACCGGTTCCGTGGAGATGGGAAGAGGTGTAGACAGGGTCCGTGGAGAAGGGAGATGTGTAGACAGGGTCTGTGGAGAATGGGGAAGTGTAGACCTGTTCCGTGGAGATGGGAAGACGTGTAGACAGGGTCCGTGGAGAAGGGGGAAGTGTGGACAGGGTCTATGGAGATGGGAAGACGTGTAGACCGGTTCCGTGGAGATGGGAAGAGGTGTAGACAGGGTCCGTGGAGATGGGAAGACGTGTAGACAGGATCAGTGGAGAAGGGAGATGTGTAGACAGGGTCCGTGGCGATGGGAAGAACTGTAGACAGGGTCCGTGGTGATGGGAAGACATGTAGACAGGGTCCGTGGTGAAGGGAAGATGTGTAGACAGGGTCCATGGAGATGGGAAGATGTGTAGACAGGGTCCGTGGAGATGGGAAGACGTGTAGACAGGGTCCGTGGAGATGGGAAGACGTGTAGACCAGTTCCGTGGAGATGGGAGATGTGTAGACAGGGTCCATGGAGATGGGAAGATGTGTAGACAGGGTCCATGGAGATGAGAGGTGTGCAGACAGGGTCCGTGGAGATGGGAAGATGTGTAGACAGGGTCCATGGAGATGGGAAGATGTGCAGACAGGGTCTGTGGAGAAAGGAGATGTGTTGACAGTGTCAATGGAGAAGGGGGAAGTGTAGAGAGGGTCCATGGAGATGGGAAGATGTGTAGACAGGGTCTGTGGAGATGGGAAGACGTGTAGACAGGGTCCGTGGAGATGGGAAGACGTGTAGACAGGGTCTGTGGAGATGGGAAGACGTGTAGACAGGGTCCGTGGAGAAGGGGGAAGTGTAAACAGTGTCCGTGGAGATGGGAAGATGTGTAGACAGGGTCCGTGGAGATGGGAAGACATGTAGACCAGTTCCGTGGAGATGGGAAGACATGTAGACAGGGTCCGTGCAGATGGGGGAAGTGTGACAGGGTCCGTGGAGATGGGGGAAGTGTAGACAGGGTCGGAGGAGTTGGGAAGACATGTAGACAGGGTCCGTGGAGAAGGGGGAAGTGTAACAGGGTCCGTGGAGATGGGGGAAGTGTAGACAGGGTCGGTGGAGATGGGAAGACGTGTAGACAGGGTCCGTGGAGATGGGAGACGTGTAGACAGGGTCCGTGGTAAAGTGGGGAAGTGTAGACAGGGTCCGTGGAGATGGGAAGACATGTGGACAGGGTCCGTGGAGATGGGAAGACATGTGGACAGGGTCCGTGGAGAAGGGGGAAGTGTAGAAAGGGTCCGTGCAGAAGGGGGAAGTGTAGACAGGGTCGGTGGAGATGGGAAGACGTGTAGACAGGGTCCGTGGAGATGGCAGACGTGCAGACAGGGTCCGTGGAGAAGGGGGAAGTGTAGACAGGGTCCGTGGAGATGGGAAGACGTGTAGACAGGGTCCGTGGAGAGGGGGGAAGTGTAGACAGGGTCCGTGGAGAAGGGGGAAGTGTAGACAGGGTCCGTGGAGAAGGGGAAAGTGTAGACAGGGTTGGTGGAGATGGGAAGACGTGTAGACAGGGTCCGTGGAGATGGGAAGATGTGTAGACAGGGTCTATGGAGATGGGAGATGTGTAGACAGGGTCGGTGGAGAAGGGAGAAGTGTAGACAGAGTCCATGGAGAAGGGGGAAGTGTAGACAGGGTCCGTGGAAGATGGGAAGACGTGTAGACAGGTTCCGTGGAGATGGGAAGACGTGTAGACAGGGTCCGTGGAGATGGGAGACGTGTAGACAGGGTCCGTGGTAAAGTGGGGAAGTGTAGACAGGGTCCGTGGAGATGGGAAGACATGTAGACAGGGTCCGTGGAGAAGTGGGAAGTGTAGAATGGGTCCGTGCAGAAGGGGGAAGTGTAGACAGGGTCGGTGGAGATGGGAAGACGTGTAGACAGGGTCCGTGGAGATGGCAGACGTGCAGACAGGGTCCGTGGAGAAGGCGGAAGTGTAGACAGGATCCGTGGAGATGGGAAGACGTGTAGACAGGGTCCGTGGAGAGGGGGGAAGTGTAGACAGGGTCCGTGGAGAAGGGGGAAGTGTAGACAGGGTCCGTGGAGAAGGGGAAAGTGTAGACAGGGTTGGTGGAGATGGGAAGACGTGTAGACAGAGTCCGTGGAGATGGGAAGATGTGTAGACAGGGTCTATGGAGATGGGAGATGTGTAGACAGGGTCCGTGCAAAACGGGGAAGTGTAGACAGGGTCCGTGGAGATGGGAGAAGTGTAGACAGGGTCGGTGGAGATGGGAAGACGTGTAGACAGGGTCTGTGGAGTTGGGAAGACATGTAGACAGGGTCCGTGGAGAAGGGAGAAGTGTAGACAGGGTCCATGGAGAAGGGGGAAGTGTAGACAGGGTCGGTGGAGATGGGAAGACGTGTAGACAGGGTCCGTGTAGATGGGAAGACGTGTAGTCAGGGTCCGTGGAGAAGGGAGATGTGTTGACAGGGTCCGTGGAGATGGGAAGACGTGTAGACAGGGTCCGTGGAGAAGGGAGATGTGTTGACAGGGTCTGTGGAGAATGGGGAAGTGTAGACCTGTTCCGTGGAGATGGGAAGACGTGTAGACAGGGTCCGTGGAGAAGGGGGAAGTGTGGACAGGGTCTATGGAGATGGGAAGACGTGTAGACCGGTTCCGTGGAGATGGGAAGAGGTGTAGACAGGGTCCGTGGAGAAGGGAGATGTGTAGACAGGGTCTGTGGAGAATGGGGAAGTGTAGACCTGTTCCGTGGAGATGGGAAGACGTGTAGACAGGGTCCGTGGAGAAGGGGGAAGTGTGGACAGGGTCTATGGAGATGGGAAGACGTGTAGACCGGTTCCGTGGAGATGGGAAGAGGTGTAGACAGGGTCCGTGGAGATGGGAAGACGTGTAGACAGGATCAGTGGAGAAGGGAGATGTGTAGACAGGGTCCGTGGCGATGGGAAGAACTGTAGACAGGGTCCGTGGTGATAGGAAGACATGTAGACAGGGTCCGTGGTGAAGGGAAGATGTGTAGACAGGGTCCATGGAGATGGGAAGATGTGTAGACAGGGTCCGTGGAGATGGGAAGACGTGTAGACAGGGTCCGTGGAGATGGGAAGACGTGTAGACCAGTTCCGTGGAGATGGGAGATGTGTAGACAGGGTCCATGGAGATGGGAAGATGTGTAGACAGGGTCCATGGAGATGAGAGGTGTGCAGACAGGGTCCGTGGAGATGGGAAGATGTGTAGACAGGGACCATGGAGATGGGAAGATGTGCAGACAGGGTCTGTGGAGAAAGGAGATGTGTTGACAGTGTCAATGGAGAAGGGGGAAGTGTAGAGAGGGTCCATGGAGATGGGAAGATGTGTAGACAGGGTCTGTGGAGATGGGAAGACGTGTAGACAGGGTCCGTGGAGATGGGGGAAGTGTGACAGGGTCCGTGGAGATGGGGGAAGTGTAGACAGGGTCGGTGGAGATGGGAAGACGTGTAGACAGGGTCCGTGGAGATGGGAGATGTGTAGACAGGGTCCGTGGAGAATGAGGATGTGTAGACCTGTTCCGTGGAGATGGGAAGACGTGTAGACAGGGTCCGTGGAGAAGGGGGAAGTGTAGACAGGGTCGGTGGAGATGGGAAGACGTGTAGTCAGGGTCCGTGGAGAAGGGAGATGTGTTGACAGGGTCCGTGGAGAAGGGAGATGTGTAGACAGGGTCTGTGGAGAATGGGGAAGTGTAGACCTGTTCCGTGGAGATGGGAAGACGTGTAGACAGGGTCCGTGGAGAAGGGGGAAGTGTGGACAGGGTCTATGGAGATGGGAAGACGTGTAGACCGGTTCCGTGGAGATGGGAAGAGGTGTAGACAGGGTCCGTGGAGATGGGAAGACGTGTAGACAGGATCAGTGGAGAAGGGAGATGTGTAGACAGGGTCCGTGGCGATGGGAAGAACTGTAGACAGGGTCCGTGGTGATGGGAAGACATGTAGACAGGGTCCGTGGTGAAGGGAAGATGTGTAGACAGGGTCCATGGAGATGGGAAGATGTGTAGACAGGGTCCGTGCAGATGGGAAGACGTGTAGACAGGGTCCGTGGAGATGGGAAGACGTGTAGACCAGTTCCGTGGAGATGGGAGATGTGTAGACAGGGTCCATGGAGATGGGAAGATGTGTAGACAGGGTCCATGGAGATGAGAGATGTGCAGACAGGGTGCGTGGAGATGGGAAGATGTGTAGACAGGGTCCATGGAGATGGGAAGATGTGCAGACAGGGTCTGTGGAGAAAGGAGATGTGTTGACAGTGTCAATGGAGAAGGGGGAAGTGTAGAGAGGGTCCATGGAGATGGGAAGATGTGTAGACAGGGTCTGTGGAGATGGGAAGACGTGTAGACAGGGTCCGTGGAGATGGGGGAAGTGTGACAGGGTCCGTGGAGATGGGGGAAGTGTAGACAGGGTCGGTGGAGATGGGAAGACGTGTAGACAGGGTCCGTGGAGATGGGAGATGTGTAGACAGGGTCCGTGGTAAAGGGGGAAGTGTAGACAGGGTCCGTGGAGATGGGAAGACGTGTAGACAGGGTCCGTGGGGATGGGAAGATGTGTAGACAGGGTCCGTGGAGAAGGGAGATGTGTAGACAGGGTCCGTGGGGAATCGGGAAGTGTAGACCGGATCAGTGGAGATGGGAAGACGTGTAGACAGGGTCTGTGGAGAAGGGGGAAGTGTGGACAGGGTCTATGGAGATGGGAAGACGTGTAGACCGGTTCCGTGGAGATGGGAAGACGTGTAGACAGGGTCGGTGGAGATGGGAAGATGTGTAGACAGAGTCTGTGGAGATGGCAGAAGTGTCGACAGGGTCCATGGAGAAGGGGGAAGTGTAGACAGGGTCCGTGGAGATGGGAAGACGTGTAGACAGGGTCCATGGAGATGGGAAGACATGTAGACAGGGTCCGTGGAGATGGGAAGACGTGTAGACAGGGTCCATGGAGAAGGGGGAAGTGTAGACAGGGTCCGTGGAGAAGGGGGCAGTTTAGACAGGGACGGTGGAGATGGGAAGACATGTAGACAGGGTCCGTGCAGATGGGGGAAGTGTAGACAGGGTCGGTGGAGATGGGAAGACGTGTAGACAGGGTCTGTGGAGATGCGAAGACGTGTAGACAGGGTCCGTGGAGATGGGGGATGTGTAGACAGGGTCCGTGGAGATGGGAAGACGTGTAGTCAGGGTCCGTGGAGATGCGGGAGGTGTAGACAGGGTCCGTGGAGATGCGGGATGTGTAGACAGGGTCCATGGAGAAGGGGGAAGTGTAGACAGGATCCGTGGAGATGGGAAGACGTGTAGACAGGGTCCGTGGAGAAGGGGGAAGTGTAGACAGGGTCCGTGGAGAAGGGGGAATTGTAGACAGGGTCCGTGGTGAAGGGGGAAGTGTAGACAGGGTCCGTGGTGAAGGGAAGATGTGTCGACAGGGTCCATGGAGATGGGAAGATGTGCAGACAGGGTCTGTGGAGAAAGGAGATGTGTTGACAGTGTCAATGGAGAAGGGGGAAGTGTAGAGAGGGTCCATGGAGATGGGAAGATGTGTAGACAGGGTCCGTGGAGATGGGAAGACGTGTAGACAGGGTCCGTGGAGATGGGAAGACGTGTAGACCAGTTCCGTGGAGATGGGAGATGTGTAGACAGGGTCCATGGAGATGGGAAGATGTGTAGACAGGGTCCATGGAGATGAGTGATGTGCAGACAGGGTCCGTGGAGATGGGAAGATGTGTAGACAGGGTCCATGGAGATGGGAAGATGTGCAGACAGGGTCTGTGGAGAAAGGAGATGTGTTGACAGTGTCAATGGAGAAGGGGGAAGTGTAGAGAGGGTCCATGGAGATGGGAAGATGTGTAGACAGGGTACGTGGAGATGGGAAGACATGTAGACAGGGTCCGTGGAGATGGGAAGACATGTAGACCAGTTCCGTGGAGATGGGAAGACATGTAGACAGGGTCCGTGCAGATGGGGGAAGTGTGACAGGGTCCGTGGAGATGGGGGAAGTGTAGACAGGGTCGGTGGAGATGGGAAGACGTGTAGACAGGTTCCGTGGAGATGGGAGTTGTGTAGACAGGGTCCGTGGTAAAGGGGGAAGTGTAGACAGGGTCCGTGGAGATGGGAAGACGTGTAGACAGGGTCCGTGGGGATGGGAAGATGTGTAGACAGGGTCCGTGGAGAAGGGAGATGTGTAGACAGGGTCCGTGGGGAATCGGGAAGTGTAGACCGGTTCAGTGGAGATGGGAAGACGTGTAGACAGGGTCGGTGGAGATGGGAAGATGTGTAGACAGGGTCTGTGGAGATTGCAGAAGTGTCGACAGGGTCCATGGAGAAGGGGGAAGTGTAGACAGGGTCCGTGGAGATGGGAAGACGTGTAGACAGGGTCCATGGAGATGGGAAGACATGTAGACAGGGTCCGTGGAGATGGGAAGACGTGTAGACAGGGTCCATGGAGAAGGGGGAAGTGTAGACAGGGTCCATGGAGAAGGGGGAAGTGTAGACAGGGTCCGTGGAGATGCGAAGACGTGTAGACAGGGTCCGTGGAGATGGGAAGACGTGCAGACAGGGTCCGTGGAGAAGGGAGATGTGTAGACAGGGTCCGTGGGGAATGGGGAAGTGTAGAACGGTTCCGTGGAGATGGGAAGACGTGTAGACAGGGTCCGTGCAGATGGGGGAAGTGTGACAGGGTCCGTGGAGATGGGGGAAGTGTAGACAGGGTCGGTGGAGTTGGGAAGACATGTAGACAGGGTCCGTGGAGATGGGAGACGTGTAGAGAGGGTCCGTGGAGATGGGAAGACGTGTAGACAGGGTCCGTGGAGAAGGGGGATGTGTAGACACGGTCCGTGGAGAAGGGGGAAGTGTAGACTGGATCCGTGGAGAAGGGGGAAGTGTAGACAGGGTTGGTGGAGATGGGAAGACGTGTAGACAGGGTCCGTGGAGATGGGAAGATGTGTAGACAGGGTCTGTGGAGATGAGAGATGTGTAGACAGGGTCCGTGGAGAAGGGGGAAATGTGGACAGGGTCTATGGAGATGGGAAGACGTGTAGACAGGGTCCGTGGAGATGGGAAGACATGTAGACAGGGTCCGTGGAGATGGGAAGACGTGTAGAGAGGGTCCGTGGAGAAGGGAGATGTGTTGACAGGGTCCGTGGAGATGGGAGATGTGTAGACAGGGTCTGTGGAGAATGGGGAAGTGTAGACCTGTTCCGTGGAGATGGGAAGACGTTTAGACAGGGTCCGTGCAGATGGGGGAAGTGTGACAGGGTCCGTGGAGATGGGGGAAGTGTAGACAGGGTCGGTGGAGATGGGAAGACGTGTAGACAGGGTCCGTGAAGATGGGAGATGTGTAGACAGGGTCCGTGGTAAAGGGGGAAGTGTAGACAGGGTCCGTGGAGATGGGAAGACGTGTAGACAGGGTCCGTGGGGATGGGAAGTTGTGTAGACAGGGTCCGTGGAGAAGGGAGATGTGTAGACAGGGTCCGTGGGGAATCGGGAAGTGTAGACCGGTTCAGTGGAGATGGGAAGACGTGTAGACAGGGTCGGTGGAGATGGGAAGATGTGTAGACAGGGTCTGTGGAGATGGCAGAAGTGTCGACAGGGTCCATGGAGAAGGGGGAAGTGTAGACAGGGTCCGTGGAGATGGGAAGACGTGTAGACAGGGTCCATGGAGATGGGAAGACATGTAGACAGGGTCCGTGGAGATGGGAAGACGTGTAGACAGGGTCCATGGAGAAGGGGGAAGTGTAGACAGGGTCCGTGGAGAAGGGGGGAGTTTAGACAGGGACGGTGGAGATGGGAAGACATGTAGACAGGGTCCGTGCAGATGGGGGAAGTGTAGACAGGGTCGGTGGAGATGGGAAGACGTGTAGACAGGGTCCGCGGAGATGGGAAGACGTGTAGACAGGGTCCGTGGAGATGGGAAGACGTGTAGACAGGGTCTGTGGAGATGGGAAGACGTGTAGACAGGGTCCGTGGAGAAGGGGGAAGTGTAAACAGGGTCCGTGGAGATGGGAAGATGTGTAGACAGGGTCCGTGGAGATGGGAAGACATGTAGACCAGTTCCGTGGAGATGGGAAGACATGTAGACAGGGTCCGTGCAGATCGGGGAAGTGTGACAGGGTCCGTGGAGATGGGGGAAGTGTAGACAGGGTCGGTGGAGATGGGAAGACGTGTAGACAGGGTCCGTGAAGATGGGAGATGTGTAGACAGGGTCCGTGGTAAAGGGGGAAGTGTAGACAGGGTCCGTGGAGATGGGAAGACGTGTAGACAGGGTCCGTGGGGATGGGAAGTTGTGTAGACAGGGTCCGTGGAGAAGGGAGATGTGTAGACAGGGTCCGTGGGGAATCGGGAAGTGTAGACCGGTTCAGTGGAGATGGGAAGACGTGTAGACAGGGTCGGTGGAGATGGGAAGATGTGTAGACAGGGTCTGTGGAGATGGCAGAAGTGTCGACAGGGTCCATGGAGAAGGGGGAAGTGTAGACAGGGTCCGTGGAGATGGGAAGACGTGTAGACAGGGTCCATGGAGATGGGAAGACATGTAGACAGGGTCCGTGGAGATGGGAAGACGTGTAGACAGGGTCCATGGAGAAGGGGGAAGTGTAGACAGGGTCCGTGGAGAAGGGGGGAGTTTAGACAGGGACGGTGGAGATGGGAAGACATGTAGACAGGGTCCGTGCAGATGGGGGAAGTGTAGACAGGGTCGGTGGAGATGGGAAGACGTGTAGACAGGGTCCGCGGAGATGGGAAGACGTGTAGACAGGGTCCGTGGAGATGGGAAGACGTGTAGACAGGGTCTGTGGAGATGGGAAGACGTGTAGACAGGGTCCGTGGAGAAGGGGGAAGTGTAAACAGGGTCCGTGGAGATGGGAAGATGTGTAGACAGGGTCCGTGGAGATGGGAAGACATGTAGACCAGTTCCGTGGAGATGGGAAGACATGTAGACAGGGTCCGTGCAGATCGGGGAAGTGTGACGGGGTCCGTGGAGATGGGGGAAGTGTAGACAGGGTCGGTGGAGTTGGGAAGACATGTAGACAGGGTCCGTGGAGAAGGGGGATGTGTAGACAGGGTCCGTGGAGATGGGAAGAACTGTAGACAGGGTCCGTGGAGATGGGAAGAACTGTAGACAGGGTCCGTGGTGATGGGAAGACGTGTAGACAGGGTCTGTGGAGATGGGAAGACGTGTAGACAGGTTCCGTGGAGATGGGAAGATGTGTAGACAGGGTCAGTGGAGATGAGAGATGTGTAGACAGGGTCCGTGGAGAAGGGGGAAATGTGGACAGGGTCTATGGAGATGGGAAGACGTGTAGACAGGGTCCGTGGAGATGGGAAGACATGTAGACAGGGTCCGTGGAGATGGGAAGACGTGTAGAGAGGGTCCGTGGAGAAGGGAGATGTGTTGACAGGGTCCGTGGAGAAGGGAGATGTGTAGACAGGGTCTGTGGAGAATGGGGAAGTGTAGACCTGTTCCGTGGAGATGGGAAGACGTTTAGACAGGGTCCGTGGAGAAGGGGGAAGTGTGGACAGGGTCTATGGAGATGGGAAGCCGTGTAGACAGGTTCCGTGGAGATGGGAAGAGGTGTAGACAGGGTCCGTGGAGATGGGAAGACGTGTAGACAGGATCCGTGGAGAAGGGAGATGCGTTGACAGGGTCCGTGGAGAAGGGAGATGTGTAGACAGGGTCCGTGGAGAAGGGGGATGTGTAGACAGGGTCCGTGGAGATGGGAAGAACTGTAGACAGGGTCCGTGGAGATGGGAAGAACTGTAGACAGGGTCCGTGGTGATGGGAAGACATGTAGACAGGGTCCGTGGTGAAGGGGGAAGTGTAAACAGGGTCCGTGGAGATGGGAAGATGTGTAGACAGGGTCTGTGGAGATGGGAAGACGTGTAGACAGGGTCCGTGGAGAAGGGAGATGTGTTGACAGGGTCCGTGGAGAAGGGAGACGTGTAGACAGGGTCGGTGGAGATGGGAAGACGTGTAGACAGGGTCCGTGGAGATGGGAAGACGTGTAGACCAGTTCCGTGGAGATGCGAAGATATGTAGACAGGGTCCGTGGAGAAGGGAGATGTGTTGACAGGGTTCGTGGAGAAGGGAAATGTGTAGACAGGGTCTGTGGAGAAGGGGGAAGTGTAGACTGGGTCCGTGGAGATGGGAAGACGTGTAGACAGGGTCTGTGGAGATGGGAAGATGTGTAGACAGGGTCTGTGGAGATGGGAGATGTGTAGACAGGGTCCGTGGAGATGGGAGAAGTGTAGACAGGGTCGGTGGAGTTCGGAAGACATGTAGACAGGGTACGTGGAGAAGGGAGAAGTGTAGACAGGGTCCATGGAGAAGGGAGAAGTGCATAAAGGGTCGGTGGAGATGGGAAGACGTGTAGACAGGGTCCATGTAGATGGGAAGACGTGTAGTCAGGGTCCGTGGAAAAGGGGGAAGTGTGGACAGGGTCTATGGAGATGGGAAGCCGTGTAGACAGGGTCCGTGGAGAAGGGAGATGTGTAGACAGGGTCTGTGAAGAATGGGGAAGTGTAGACCTGTTCCGTGGAGATGGGAAGACGTGTAGACAGGGTCCGTGGAGAAGGGGGAAGTGTGGACAGGGTCTATGGAGATGGGAAGACGTGTAGACAGGGTCCGCGGAGAAGGGAGAAGTGTAGACAGGGTCCATGGAGAAGGGAGAAGTGTAGACAGGGTCCATGGAGAAGGGGGAAGTGTAGACAGGGACCGTGGAGAAGTGGGGAGTGTAGACAGGGTCGGTGGAGATGGGAAGACATGTAGACAGGGTCCTTGGAGAAGGGAGATGTGTTGACAGGGTCCGTGGAGAAGGGAGATGTGTAGACAGGGTCTGTGAAAAATGGGGAAGTGTTGACCGGTTCCGTGGAGAATGGAAGACATGTAGTCAGTGTGCGTGGAGATGGGAAGACATGTAGACAGGGTCCGTGGAGATGGGAAGACGTGTAGACAGGGTCTGTGGAGAAGGGAGATGTGTTGACAGGGTCCGTGGAGAAGGGAGATGTGTAGACAGGGTCTGTGGAGAAGGGGGGAGTGTAGACAGGGTCGGTGGAGATGGGAAGACGTGTAGACAGGGTCCGTGGAGATGGGAAGACGTGTAGACCAGTTCCGTGGAGATGCGAAGATGTGTAGACAGGGTCCGTGGAGAAGGGAGATGTGTTGACAGGGTTCGTGGAGAAGGGAAATGTGTAGACAGGGTCTGTGGAGAAGGGGGAAGTGTAGACTGGGTCCGTGGAGATGGGAAGACGTGTAGACAGGGTCCGTGGAGATGGGAAGATGTGTAGACAGGGTCTGTGGAGATGGGAGATGTGTAGACAGGGTCCGTGCAAAACGGGGAAGTGTAGACAGGGTCCGTGGAGATGGGAGAAGTGTAGACAGGGTCGGTGGAGATGGGAAGACGTGTAGACAGGGTCTGTGGAGTTGGGAAGA
This sequence comes from Hypanus sabinus, assembly GCF_030144855.1. Lineage (NCBI taxonomy): Eukaryota > Metazoa > Chordata > Chondrichthyes > Myliobatiformes > Dasyatidae > Hypanus > Hypanus sabinus. The sequence continues at coordinate 110,665,847 of NC_082711.1, read as the reverse complement.
CATGTAGACAGGGTCCGTGGAGAAGGGAGAAGTGTAGACAGGGTCCATGGAGAAGGGGGAAGTGTAGACAGGGTCGGTGGAGATGGGAAGACGTGTAGACAGGGTCCATGTAGATGGGAAGACGTGTAGTCAGGGTCCGTGGAGAGGGGAGATGTGTTGACAGGGTCTGTGGAGAATGGGGAAGTGTAGACCGGTTCCGTGGAGAATGGAAGACGTGTAGACAGTGTCCGTGGAGATGGGAAGACATGTAGACAGGGTCCGTGGAGATGGGAAGACGTGTAGACAAGGTCCGTGGAGAAGGGGGAAGTGTGGACAGGGTCTATGGAGATGGGAAGACGTGTAGACAGGGTCCGCGGACAAGGGAGAAGTGTAGACAGGGTCCATGGAGAAGAGAGAAGTGTAGACAGGGTCCGTGGAGATGGGAAGAACTGTAGACAGGGACCGTGGTGATGGGAAGACATGTAGACAGGGTCCGTGGTGAAGGGGGAAGTGTAAACAGGGTCCGTGGAGATGGGAAGACGTGTAGACAGGGTCCGCGGAGAAGGGAGAAGTGTAGACCGGGTCCATGGAGATGGGAAGACGTGTAGACAGGGTCCGTGGAGATGGGAAGACGTGTAGACAGGGTCCGTGGAGATGGGAAGACGTGTAGACAGGGTCTGTGGAGATGGGAAGACGTGTAGACAGGGTCCGTGGAGAAGGGGGAAGTGTAAACAGTGTCCGTGGAGATGGGAAGATGTGTAGACAGGGTCCGTGGAGATGGGAAGACATGTAGACCAGTTCCGTGGAGATGGGAAGACATGTAGACAGGGTCCGTGCAGATGGGGGAAGTGTGACAGGGTCCGTGGAGATGGGGGAAGTGTAGACAGGGTCGGAGGAGTTGGGAAGACATGTAGACAGGGTCCGTGGAGAAGGGGGATGTGCAGACACGGTCCGTGGAGAAGGGGGAAGTGTAGACTGGATCCGTGGAGAAGGGGGAAGTGTAGACAGGGTTGGTGGAGATGGGAAGACGTGTAGACAGGGTCCGTGGAGATGGGAAGATGTGTAGACAGGGTCTGTGGAGATGAGAGATGTGTAGACAGGGTCCGTGGAGAAGGGGGAAATGTGGACAGGGTCTATGGAGATGGGAAGACGTGTAGACAGGGTCCGTGGAGATGGGAAGACATGTAGACAGGGTCCGTGGAGATGGGAAGACGTGTAGAGAGGGTCCGTGGAGAAGGGGGATGTGTTGACAGGGTCCGTGGAGAAGGGAGATGTGTAGACAGGGTCTGTGGAGAATGGGGAAGTGTAGACCTGTTCCGTGGAGATGGGAAGACGTTTAGACAGGGTCCGTGGAGAAGGGGGAAGTGTGGACAGGGTCTATGGAGATGGGAAGACGTGTAGACAGGTTCCGTGGAGATGGGAAGAGGTGTAGACAGGGTCCGTGGAGATGGGAAGACGTGTAGACAGGATCCGTGGAGAAGGGAGATGCGTTGACAGCGTCCGTGGAGAAGGGAGATGTGTAGACAGGGTCCGTGGAGAAGGGGGATGTGTAGACAGGGTCCGTGGAGATGGGAAGAACTGTAGACAGGGTCCGTGGAGATGGGAAGAACTGTAGACAGGGTCCGTGGTGATGGGAAGACGTGTAGACAGGGTCTGTGGAGATGGGAAGACGTGTAGACAGGGTCCGTGGAGAAGGGGGAAGTGTAAACAGGGTCCGTGGAGATGGGAAGATGTGTAGACAGGTTCCGTGGAGATGGGAAGACATGTAGACCAGTTCCGTGGAGATGGGAAGACATGTAGACAGGGTCCGTGCAGATGGGGGAAGTGTGACAGGGTCCGTGGAGATGGGGGAAGTGTAGACAGGGTCGGTGGAGTTGGGAAGACATGTAGACAGGGTCCGTGGAGAAGGGGGATGTGCAGACACGGTCCGTGGAGAAGGGGGATGTGTAGACTGGATCCGTGGAGAAGGGGGAAGTGTAGACAGGGTTGGTGCAGATGGGAAGACGTGTAGACAGGGTCCGTGGAGATGGGAAGATGTGTAGACAGGGTCTGTGGAGATGAGAGATGTGTAGACAGGGTCCGTGGAGAAGGGGGAAATGTGGACAGGGTCGATGGAGATGGGAAGACGTGTAGACAGGGTCCATGGAGATGGGAAGACATGTAGACAGGGTCCGTGGAGATGGGAAGACGTGTAGAGAGGGTCCGTGGAGAAGGGAGATGTGTTGACAGGGTCCGTGGAGAAGGGAGATGTGTAGACAGGGTCTGTGGAGAATGGGTAAGTGTAGACCTGTTCCGTGGAGATGGGAAGACGTTTAGACAGGGTCCGTGGAGAAGGGGGAAGTGTGGACAGGGTCTATGGAGATGGGAAGACGTGTAGACAGGTTCCGTGGAGATGGGAAGAGGTGTAGACAGGGTCCGTGGAGATGGGAAGACGTGTAGACAGGATCCGTGGAGAAGGGAGATGCGTTGACAGCGTCCGTGGAGAAGGGAGATGTGTAGACAGGGTCCGTGGAGAAGGGGGATGTGTAGACAGGGTCCGTGGAGATGGGAAGAACTGTAGACAGGGTCCGTGGAGATGGGAAGAACTGTAGACAGGGTCCGTGGTGATGGGAAGACATGTAGACAGGGTCCGTGGAGATGGGAAGACATGTAGACAGGGTCCGTGGAGATGGGAAGACGTATAGACAGGGTCCATGGAGAAGGGGGAAGTGTAGACACGGACCGTGGAGAAGGGGGGAGTGTAGAGAGGGTCGGTGGAGATGGGAAGACATGTAGACAGGGTCCTTGGAGAAGGGAGAAGTGTAGACAGGGTCCATGGAGAAGGGGGAAGTGCAGACAGGGACCGTGGAGAAGGGGGGAGTGTAGACAGGGTCGGTGGAGATGGGAAGACATGTAGACAGGGTCCTTGGAGAAGGGAGAAGTGTAGACAGGGTCCATGGAGAAGGGGGAAGTGTAGACAGGGTCCGTGGAGATGGGAAGACGTGTAGACAGGGTCCGTGGAGATGGGAAGACGTGTAGACAGGGTCCGTGGAGAAGGGAGATGTGTAGACAGGGTCCGTGGAGATGGGAAGACGTGTAGACAGGGTCCGTGGAGATGGGGGATGTGTAGACAGGGTCCGTGGAGATGGGAAGACGTGTAGACCAGTTCCGTGGAGATGGGAAGACATGTGGACAGGGTTCGTGCAGATGGGGGAAGTGTGACAGGGTCCGCGGAGATGGGGGAAGTGTAGACAGGGTCGGTGGAGATGGGAAGACGTGTAGACAGGGTCCGTGGAGAAGGGAGAAGTGTAGACAGGGTCCTTGGAGAAGGGAGAAGTGTAGACAGGGTCCGTGGAGATGGGAAGACGTGTAGACAGGGTCCGTGGAGATGGGAAGACGTGTAGACAGGGTCCGTGGAGAAGGGAGAAGTGTAGACAGGGTCCATGGAGAAGGGGGAAGTGTAGACAGGGTCGGTGGAGATGGGAAGACGTGTAGACAGGGTCCATGTAGATGGGAAGACGTGTAGTCAGGGTCCGTGGAGAAGGGAGATGTGTTGACAGGGTCCGTGGAGAAGGGAGATGTGTAGACAGGGTCTGTGGAGAATGGGGAAGTGTAGACCGGTTCCGTGGAGAATGGAAGACGTGTAGACAGTGTCCGTGGAGATGGGAAGACATGTAGACAGGGTCCGTGGAGATGGGAAGACGTGTAGACAAGGTCCGTGGAGAAGGGGGAAGTGTGGACAGGGTCTATGGAGATGGGAAGACGTGTAGACAGGGTCCGCGGAGAAGGGAGAAGTGTAGACAGGGTCCATGGAGAAGGGAGAAGTGTAGACAGGGTCCGTGGAGATGGGAAGAACTGTAGACAGGGTCCGTGGTGATGGGAAGACATGTAGACAGGGTCCGTGGTGAAGGGGGAAGTGTAAACAGGGTCCGAGGAGATGGGAAGACGTGTAGACAGGGTCCGCGGAGAGGGGAGAAGTGTAGACAGGGTCCGTGGAGAAGGGGGAAGTGTAGACAGGGTCCTTGGAGATGGGAAGATGTGTAGACAGGGTCCGTGGAGATGGGAAGACATGTATACCAGTTCCGTGGAGATGGGAAGACATGTAGACAGGGTCCGTGCAGATGGGGGAAGTGTGACAGGGTCCGTGGAGATGGGGGAAGTGTAGACAGGGTCTGTGGAGTTGGGAAGACATGTAGACAGGGTCCGTGGAGAAGGGGGAAGTGTAGACTGGATCCGTGGAGAAGGGGGAAGTGTAGACTGGATCCGTGGAGAAGGGGGAAGTGTAGACAGGGTTGGTGGAGATGGGAAGACGTGTAGACAGGGTCCGTGGAGATGGGAAGACATGTAGACAGGGTCCGTGGAGATGGGAAGACGTGTAGACAGGGTCCGTGGAGAAGGGAGATGTGTTGACAGGGTCCGTGGAGATGGGAAGATGTGTAGACAGGGTCTGTGGAGATGGGAGAAGTGTAGACAGGGTCCATGGAGAAGGGGGAAGTGTAGACAGGGTCCGTGGAGATGGGAAGACGTGTAGACAGAGTCCGTGGAGATGGGAAGACATGTAGACAGGGTCCGTGGAGATGGGAAGACGTGTAGACAGGGTCCATGGAGAAGGGGGAAGTGTAGACAGGGACCGTGGAGAAGGGGGGAGTGTAGACAGGGTCGGTGGAGATGGGAAGACATGTAGACAGGGTCCTTGGAGAAGGGAGATGTGTTGACAGGGTCCGTGGAGAAGGGAGATGTGTAGACAGGGTCTGTGAAGAATGGGGAAGTGTTGACCGGTTCCGTGGAGAATGGAAGACGTGTAGTCAGTGTCCGTGGAGATGGGAAGACATGTAGACAGGGTCCGTGGAGATGGGAAGACGTGTAGACAGGGTCCATGGAGAAGGGGGAAGTGTAGACAGGGTCCGTGGAGAAGGGGGGAGTTTAGACAGGGACGGTGGAGATGGGAAGACATGTAGACAGGGTCCGTGCAGATGGGGAAAGTGTAGACAGGGTCGGTGGAGATGGGAAGACGTGTAGACAGGGTCCGCGGAGATGGGAAGACGTGTAGACAGGGTCCGTGGAGATGGGAAGACGTGTAGACAGGGTCTGTGGAGATGGGAAGACGTGTAGACAGGGTCCGTGGAGAAGGGGGAAGTGTAAACAGGGTCCGTGGAGATGGGAAGATGTGTAGACAGGGTCCGTGGAGATGGGAAGACATGTAGACCAGTTCCGTGGAGATGGGAAGACATGTAGACAGGGTCCGTGCAGATCGGGGAAGTGTGACAGGGTCCGTGGAGATGGGGGAAGAGTAGACAGGGTCGGTGGAGTTGGGAAGACATGTAGACAGGGTCCGTGGAGAAGGGGGAAGTGTAGACTGGATCCGTGGGGAAGGGGGAAGTGTAGACAGGGTTGGTGGAGATGGGAAGACGTGTAGACAGGTTCCGTGGAGATGGGAAGATGTGTAGACAGGGTCAGTGGAGATGAGAGATGTGTAGACAGGGTCCGTGGAGAAGGGGGAAATGTGGACAGGGTCTATGGAGATGGGAAGACGTGTAGACAGGGTCCGTGGAGATGGGAAGACATGTAGACAGGGTCCGTGGAGATGGGAAGACGTGTAGAGAGGGTCCGTGGAGAAGGGAGATGTGTTGACAGGGTCCGTGGAGAAGGGAGATGTGTAGACAGGGTCTGTGGAGAATGGGGAAGTGTAGACCTGTTCCGTGGAGATGGGAAGACGTTTAGACAGGGTCCGTGGAGAAGGGGGAAGTGTGGACAGGGTCTATGGAGATGGGAAGCCGTGTAGACAGGTTCCGTGGAGATGGGAAGAGGTGTAGACAGGGTCCGTGGAGATGGGAAGACGTGTAGACAGGATCCGTGGAGAAGGGAGATGCGTTGACAGGGTCCGTGGAGAAGGGAGATGTGTAGACAGGGTCCGTGGAGAAGGGGGATGTGTAGACAGGGTCCGTGGAGATGGGAAGAACTGTAGACAGGGTCCGTGGAGATGGGAAGATGTGTAGACAGGGTCTGTGGAGATGGGAAGACGTGTAGACAGGGTCCGTGGAGAAGGGAGATGTGTTGACAGGGTCCGTGGAGAAGGGAGATGTGTAGACAGGGTCTGTGGAGATGGGGGAAGTGTAGACAGGGTTGGTGGAGTTGGGAAGACGTGTAGACAGGGTCGGTGGAGATGGGAAGACGTGTAGACAGGGTCCGTGGAGATGGGAAGACGTGTAGACCAGTTCCGTGGAGATGCGAAGATGTGTAGCCAGGGTCCGTGGAGAAGGGAGATGTGTTGACAGGGTTCGTGGAGAAGGGAAATGTGTAGACAGGGTCTGTGGAGAAGGGGGAAGTGTAGACTGGGTCCGTGGAGATGGGAAGACGTGTAGACAGGGTCTGTGGAGATGGGAAGATGTGTAGACAGGGTCTGTGGAGATGGGAGATGTGTAGACAGGGTCTGTGGAGATGGGAGATGTGTAGACGGGTCCGTGCAAAACGGGGAAGTGTAGACAGGGTCGGTGGAGTTGGGAAGACATGTAGACAGGGTACGTGGAGAAGGGAGAAGTGTAGACAGGGTCCATGGAGAAGGGAGAAGTGCAGAAAGGGTCGGTGGAGATGGGAAGACGTGTAGACAGGGTCCATGTAGATGGGAAGACGTGTAGTCATGGTCCGTGGAAAAGGGGGAAGTGTGGACAGGGTCTATGGAGATGGGAAGACGTGTAGACAGGGTCCGTGGAGAAGGGAGATGTGTAGACAGGGTCTGTGAAGAATGGGGAAGTGTAGACCTGTTCCGTGGAGATGGGAAGACGTGTAGACAGGGTCCGTGGAGAAGGGGGAAGTGTGGACAGGGTCTATGGAGATGGGAAGACGTGTAGACAGGGTCCGCGGAGAAGGGAGAAGTGTAGACAGGGTCCATGTAGAAGGGAGAAGTGTAGACAGGGTCCATGGAGAAGGGGGAAGTGTAGACAGGGACCGTGGAGAAGGGGGGAGTGTAGACAGGGTCGGTGGAGATGGGAAGACATGTAGACAGGGTCCTTGGAGAAGGGAGATGTGTTGACAGGGTCCGTGGAGAAGGGAGATGTGTAGACAGGGTCTGTGAAAAATGGGGAAGTGTTGACCGGTTCCGTGGAGAATGGAAGACTTGTAGTCAGTGTGCGTGGAGATGGGAAGACATGTAGACAGGGTCCGTGGAGATGGGAAGACGTGTAGACAGGGTCTGTGGAGAAGGGAGATGTGTTGACAGGGTCCGTGGAGAAGGGAGATGTGTAGACAGGGTCTGTGGAGAAGGGGGGAGTGTAGACAGGGTCGGTGGAGATGGGAAGACGTGTAGACAGGGTCCGTGGAGATGGGAAGACGTGTAGACCAGTTCCGTGGAGATGCGAAGATGTGTAGACAGGGTCCGTGGAGAAGGGAGATGTGTTGACAGGGTTCGTGGAGAAGGGAAATGTGTAGACAGGGTCTGTGGAGAAGGGGGAAGTGTAGACTGGGTCCGTGGAGATGGGAAGACGTGTAGACAGGGTCCGTGGAGATAGGGGATGTGTAGACAGGGTCCGTGGAGTTGGGAAGATGTGTAGACAGGGTCTGTGGAGATGGGAGATGTGTAGACAGGGTCCGTGGAGAAGGGAGATGTGTAGACAGGGTCTGTGGAGAATGGGGAAGTGTAGACCAGTTCCGTGGAGATGGGAAGACGTGTAGACAGGATCCGTGGAGATGGGAAGATGTGTAGACAGGGTCCGTGGAGAAGGGGGAAGTGTGGACAGGGTCTCTGGACTGGGTCTGTGGAGGGGAGTCTGATTTGCAATGATGAAATTAATCTCAACTATACTCCTGTTGCAAGTCAAGACCAGCTTGAAAACCTTGAGATGAGGTCCTGGTGAGCAGTCACCATTGAGGCATGAGGCATGCAGTGGTTCAATGCCTCCTGGTCACATGCTAGGACCCTTCCCCTGGTGAGGAACATGACCGTGCTCACGCTGAGCGGCACCAAGCTGCACCACAAGTACCCTTTGCCGTGTTTCCCTACCATGAGGGCACTGCCTCCAGAACTTCCCTTCAGAATCCTCTGACTCTCTCACATATCCCTCCATTCCCTCGAACCAGCACTCTCTCTCTCTCACCTTTCTGTCGTTGCCTCATTCTGCAGGCTGTTGCACTACTCTTCTAAGAGCCATTCCTCTGGGCAGTGCTGTGAAAGAGTTCCACCACGATGGCCGTTTCTGACGTAGGTTGAAGCTCTGGTTAGGATTATAGTTAGCAGTTAACTGTTAATGGCATTAGCGTTTGGGTCAGGGCGCTAAATATGCAGGCATTGGGAAAATGATCCCTTGTTTGTTTATCAATGTCATTACTGGAGATTCAGTATCAATGGACGTGGCCACTTCGATCTGGCCCACACTTTCATTAACCTGGTTCAACACAATTTTCTTTCTCTTCTGAAGAGTGGGAGATGGGTGTTAGGTATTGTTGAATGTTTGTGTGTGGAAGCGTGGGCAGTGTTTTTGGGGTCGTGACTTTGCCTAGAACTATATATGTGCGGGGTGCAAGTAGAAGGGGCTAGGGTCAGAAGCTGTTTAGTAGGGGTGCTGAGGGTTAATGGGGTGTTGTTCAGGGAATGGGTGGACCTTTAGGGGATGTTAAGGGTCTGGGGTGTTGCTTTGGTTAGGGAATGCATTAGATTCTGATCTTCAGCATTCCAAAGATGTTTAGTGAATATTAGTTTTAATGAGTTGTGGGCACATTATGATGGCACCCGTAACACGGGAGTACCTCAGCACAATCCCTGCTGATTTCATTTGACACATGTGACACCCTTCACTGTATTTTTTGATGGTGCATGTGACAAATAAAGAGCTTTACCTTTAATAAGTGTAGTCAATTTCAACATTTGTACAGTCCGCTTACAATTGGAGTACCTATGGTTAACCTGCAAATTCCCCAGGGATTTTCCTCAAAACTTAGAGTGAATGTGGGTGCAACAGGAAAACTCCCTCCAATATCTAACTGGCAAGTCAGTGACAATGCAAGAAGATTATCAACATCGTTTTAATTCCTATTCCCATCCCCACTCCAACACGTCAGTCCTTTGCTTACTTTACTGCCACGATGAGGCCACTCTCAGGCTGTAGGAGCAACACCTCATATTCTATCTAGATAGCCTCCAACATGATGGCATAAGCATCCATGTGCCAATCTACGAATCTCTTAAAATGTTTCTAATGTATCTGTCCCTACCACCAAAGTTCAAAGTCAATTCATTATCAAAGTACATATGTCAGCACATACAACCCTGAGATTAATTTTTTCACACTGCATACCAAGACATGCAATAGGATTAATGAAAAATGCACACAGCAAGATGCAAAAGACAACAACCTACGCAAACACAAACAGAAAAAAACCCAGTAAATAAGTAAACAACAAACATCAAGAACATGGGATGAAGAATCCTTGAAAGTGAGTCCATAGGTTATGGGAACAGTTTAGTGTTGGGGTGAGTGAAGTTATCCCCTCTGGTTCGAGAGCCTGATGGTTGAGGGGTTATAACTGTTCCTAAATCCGATAGTGTGAGCCCTGAGGCTCCTGTACTTTCTTCATGGTGGCAACGGCAAGAAGAGAGACTCTCTGGCAGTGGCAATTGTGGGCATAAATGCTGTACTAGGTTGAAAGCTAGAATAAATACAGGAATGAACTTAAGTTAGTCAAGAGCACGCATCGGAGGAAGTTGTGAAGTGTACAGCTCTTTGTGTGAGGGTAACTTCTAGTCCATGCTGAACTATTAATTTCTCTATTCCCATTGACACACCATAGTCCTCCATATCCCTCCCATCCTTGTACCTATCCAAAATTCTCTTGATTACAGAAATCGACCTCGCATTCACCACTTGTGCTGGCAGCTCATTCCTCACTTGGACCGCCCTGTGCGTGAAGTTTCCCATAATGTTCCCCTTAAGTATTTCACCTTTCACCCTTAACCCATGACCTGTGGTTGTAGTCCCACCTAAATCAGTGGAAAAAGCCTGCTTGCATTTACCCTATCTATACCCCTCACAATTTTGTATGCCTCTGTCAAATCTCTCCTCAATCTTCTACATTCCAAGCAATAGCACTCTAAATTATTCAACCTTTCCTTATAATTCAGCTCAAGTCCCAGAAACATCTTTGTAAATTTTCTCTGTATTCTTTCAACCTTATTTATATCTTTTCTGTCGGTAGGTGATCAAAACTGAACACACTTAGGCCTTACCAAGGTCTTATACAACTTCAACAGAACATCCCATTTCCTGTACTCAGTGTATTGATTTATGTAGGCCAAGGTGCCAAAAGCTTTCTTTATAAACCTATCTACTTCTGTTGCCACTTTTAATGAATTATCGATCTGTATTCCTGGAACCCTGTGTTCTACCACACTCATCGGTGCCCTGCCATTGACTGTGTGAGACCTACGCTGGTTGGTCCTACCAGACTGCAGTACCTCACACTGGTCTGCATTAAGTTCCATCTGCAATTTTTCAGCCCATTTTTCCAGCTGGTCCGGCACCCACTGCAAGCTCTGGTCGTCTTCCTCGCTGTCTACTACACCCCAACCTTGCAAATTTGCTGATCCAGTTAACCACATACTATTGTCACCCTGATTTTGTTGTATCTTGTCTCCTCTTAGTTGAAGTGCTGTGGCGTTGTGAACTCTTCAGACTGGGGCAATAACATCCCCAAATCCTGTTGTGCAAACCAATCCTGCAACTCCGAGAACTATTTTTCCAAGGTGAGAAGAACGAATGATCTCTTCTGGGTTTGGACCAGCTTTGTGCCTCTGTGACAAGCCAATGAGTATCAGATGAGTGGTGCTTTCAAACTATTGTCTGATCTTACAAAACTTAAGGAAGAGTTAAGGCATTTAATTACTAGGCTGGGAGAGTAAAGAGCTAAATCAGTTTATTGTCACTGACTTAACTTTTGTAATCTGCTGTTTTGTGGCAGCAGTACAATGCAGTACATAAAAATTGCTATAAGTTACAATAAATTGAGCTAAAGAGGAGTAAGGATGTAGTGTACGTGGGTTCATTGACTGTTCAGAAGACTGATGGTGAAGGGGAAGAAGCTGTTCCTAACACATTGAGTGTGTATGTTTAGTGTGTACCTCATCCCCGTTGGTATTAATGAGAAGAGGGCATGTGCAGCAGACTCATTGGTCTGAATGGCCTAATTAATAGTTTTCAATAGGTCTATTTCATTTCAGAGAAATGAAATGGACCTGAAATCCTTACTCTCCGCAGACATCCTCGAAATAGAAGAAACCCTCCCCCCAAAGAGTAACTGACAGAAAAAAAGATGTAAGAACCCTGAAGCTCCCTCCCCCAAATTATTCTTGCATAAAGCATCATCATTCCCACCTCCCACAGCAAAGCCCCCAAAGAGAGACCACAGTCTACACAGGCTCTCTCTCTCTCTCGCTCTCTCTCTCATTAACAAAGGAGAGACAGATAGCACTCTTTCAAAAAGTGATGTCTTGGGTGGTGATACTTCTTCATGATAGAAGCCATCTTCTTCAGGCACTGCCATTTGGAGATGTCCATGGTGGTGGGTAGAATTGTGCCCATGATGGGACTGGCTGAGTCTACGGCCTCTTGTGCTCTTGTGCATTGCAGCTTCCATACCAGATGGTGGATACAATCAATTAGAATGCTTTCCATGACACATCTGTAGAAATTTGCTGTCACCTTTGGTGACATTCCAATCGTCTTCACACTATGAATGAAATATAGGTACTTCAGAGCCTTCTTTGGTGTTGCTTCAATGTGTAGAGCTCAGGATATTGACGCTCAGGAAACCGTTCATCTGCTCCACTGCGAGTCCCTCGATAAGGACTCTAACATGCATGTTTATAGGAGGATCTTCCCCTCCACCAGTGCTCTGTTTTGCACTACTTACTTAATTTATTATATGCATATATTTATCATAATTTACAGTTTTTATTATGTTTTGCAATGTACCGCTGCCACGAAACAACAAATTTCATGACATATGCCAGTGATATTAAACCTGATTCTGAGTTCTTATACCTGCAAAAAAAACTGCACAGTTTGACTTTCCTGTCAGGTTGTTTGCTCTCTCTAGATGATCTCAGGGGTTTTGCAGACGCTGTTGGCTGAGGAAAGGCAACTTCTGAAATCCTTGTGCTTCTGATTCACAGGGTTGTTACGACCTGGTCCGGGAATGGTTTGAGTCAAACTTCCTAGTTGTTGGAATTGCTGTCATCTGTGCGTCAATAATCCAGGTAAAGCTGTCACAGCTTGCGGGAATGAAGGGTTAAATTCAAGATTCAAGATTGTTTTGTGCCATTTCCAGTACACAAATGTAAAGAACAAAATAATGGTTACTCCAGATCCCATGCAACACAAAAAAGCACAATAAGATAAAAAACACAATAATAAACAAACGATAAATAGAAATACATAAGATAGCTTATATACGTAGATTGATTGTGCATAAAGTAACACTAGGCACAGGAGAGTCTGTACATCGGTTGATTGACAGGAAATGATAAAGTCATGGTGGTTGGGAGTGTAAACGGCAGTGTTAGTGGGTGGAGGTGTTGATAAGCCTTACTGTTTGGGGTAAGTAACTGCTGTTTTTAGACAATAGGTGCAGGAGTAGGCCATTTGGCCCTTCATGCCAGCACTGCCATTCACTGTGATCATGGCTGATCATCCACAATCAGTACCCTATTCCTGCCCTCTCCCCATATCCCTTGACTCCACTATCTTTAAGAGCTCTATCTAACTCTTTCTTGAAAGCATACAGAGAATTGGCCACTGCCTTCTGAGGCAGAGCATTCCATAGATCCACAACTCTCTGGGTGAAAAAGTTTTTCCTCAACTCGAACTCTGTTCTAAATGGCCTACCCCTTATTCTTAAACTGTGGCCTCTGGTTCTGGATTCCCCCAACATCAGGAACATGTTTTCTGTGTCTAGCGTGGCCAATCCCTTAATAATCTTATATGTTTCAATCAGATCCCCTCTCATCCTTCTAAATTCCAGTGTATACAAGCCCAGTCGCTCCAATCTTTCAACATATGACAGTCCTGCCATCATGGGATTCAACACCGTGAACCTATGGTACACTCCCTCAACAGCAAGAATGTCCTTCCTCAAATTTGGAGACCAAAATTACACACAGTACTCCAGGTGTGGTCTCACCAGGACCCTGTACAACTGCAGAAGGACCTCTTTACTCCTATACTCAACTCCCCTTGTTATAAAGGCCAACATACCATTAACTTTCTTCACTGCCTGCTGTACCTGCATGCTTACTTTCATTGACTGATGTACAAGAACACCTAGATCTTGTTGTACTTTCCCTTTTTCTAATTTGACACCATTCAAATAGTAATCTGCCTTCCTGTTCTTGCCACCAAAGTGGATAACCTCACATTTATCCACATTAAACTGCATCTGCCCACTCACCCAACCTGTCCAAGTCACCTTGCATTCTCCAAACATCCTCCTCATATTTCACACTGCCACCCAGTTTTGTGTCATCTGCAAATTTGCTAATGTTACTTTTAATCCCTTCATCTAAATCATTAATGTATTTTGTAAACAGCTGCGGTCCCAGCACTGAGTCTTGCGGTACCCCACTAGTCACTGCCTGCCATTCTGAAAAGGACCCGTTAATCCCTACTCTTTGTTTCCTGTCTGCCAACCAATTTTCTATCCATGTCAGTACCCTACCCCCAATACCATGTGCTCTAATTTTGCCCACTAATCTCCTATGTGGGACCTTATCAAAGGCTTTCTGGAAGTCCAGGCACACTACATCCACTGGCTCTCCCTTGTCCATTTTCATAGTTACATCCTCAAAAAATTCCAGAAGATTAGTCAAGAGTGATTTCCCCTTCATAAATCCATGCTGACTCGGACCGATCCTGTTACTGCTATCCAAATGTGCCGCTATTTCATCTTTTATAATTGACTACAGCATCTTCCCCACCACTGATGTCAGGCTAACCGGTCTATAATTCCCTGTTTTCTCTCTCCCTCCTTTCGTAAGGCCAGTGATTTTGTGGGGGTGGAACTGGACTCTCTGATGGTGGTGTCTGAAAAGAGGATGCTGTCCAAGTTGCATGCCATCTTGGACAATGACTCCCATCCACTCCATAATGTACTGGTTAGGCACAGGAGTACGTTCAGCCAGAGACTCATTCCACCAAGATGCAACACTGAGTGTCATAGAAAGTCATTCCTGCCTGTGGCCATCAAAGTTTACAACTCCTTCCTCGGAGTGTCAGACACCCTGAGCCAATAGGCTTGTCCTGGACTTATTTCCACTTGGCATGATTAACTTATTATTATTTAATTATTTATGGTTTTATATTGCTATATTTCTTCACTATTCTTGGTTGGTGCGGCTGTAACGAAACCCATTTTCCCTCGGGATCAATAAACTATGTCTGTCTGTCTGTCTGTTAAAAAGTGGGATAACATTAGCTACCCTCCAATCCTTAGGAACTGATCCTGAATCTATAGAACATTGGAAAATAATTACCAATGCGTCCATGATTTCTCAAGCCACCTCTTTAAGTACCCTGGGATGCAGACCATCCAGGACCTGGGGATTTATCAGCCTTCAGTCCCATCAGTCTACCCAACACCATTTTCTGCCTAATGTGAATTTCCTTCAGTTCCTCTGTTACCCTAGTTCCTTTGGCCACTATTACATCTGGGAGATTGTCTGTGTCCTCCCTAGTGAAGACAGATCCAAAGTACCTGTTCAACTCGTCTGCCATTTCCTTGTTCCCCATAATAAATTCACCCGTTTCTGTCTTCAGGGGCCCAACTTTGGTCTTAACAAATTTTTTCTTCTTCACATACCTAAAGAAGCTTTTACTATCCTCCTTTATATTCTTGGCCAGTTTACCTTCGTACTTGATCTTTTCTACCCGTATTGCCTTTTTCGTTATCTTCTGTTGCTCCTTAAAAGTTTCCCAATCCTCTGGCTTCCTGCTCATCTTTGCTATGTTATACTTCTTCTCTTTTATTTTCATACTGTCCTTGACTTCCCTTGTCAGCCATGACCACCCCTTACTCCCCTAAGGATCTTTCTTCCTCTTTGGAATGAACTGATCCTGCACCTTCCGTATTATTCCCAGAAATATCTGCCATTATTGTTCCACTATCATCCCTGCTAGGATACCTCTCCAGTCAACTTTGGCCAGTTCCTCCCTCATGGCTCCATAGTCCCCTTTATTCAACTGTAATATTGACCCTTCCGATTTTCCCTTCTCCCTCTCAAATTGTAGATTAAAACTTATCATATTATGGTCACTGCCTCCTAATGGCTCCTTTACCTCGAGTTCCCTTATCAAATCCAGTTCATTACAAAATTCTAGATCCAGAATTGCCTTCTCCCTGGTAGGCTCCAGTACAAGCTGCTCTAAGAATCCATCTCAGAGGCACTCCACAAACTCCCTTTCTTGGGGTCCAGTACCAACCTGATTTTCCCAGTCTACCTGCATGTTGAAATCCTCCATTACAACCGTAGCATTACCTTTGCGACATGCTAATTTTAGCTCTTGATTCAACTTGCATCCTATGTCCAGGCTATTTGGGACTCTGTAGATAACTCCCATTAGGGTTTTTTTGCCCTTACGATTTCTCAGTTCTATCCATTCTGACTCTACATCCCCTGATTTTATGTCACCCCTTGTAAGGGACTGAATTTCATTCCTCACCAACAGAGCCACCTCACCCCCTCTGCCCACCTGTCTGTCCTTTCAATAGGACGTACATCCTTGAATATTCATTTCCCAGCCCTGGTCCTCTTGCAGCCATGTCTCTGTTATTCCCACAACATCATACTTGCCAATTTCCAACTGAGCCTCAAGCCCATCCACTTTATTTCTTATGCTTCGTGCATTCATATATGATACTTTTAATCCATTACTCCCCTCACTTCTCTCACCGATCCCTACTGCACTTGGCCATACTCTCCGATCCCTTCCTGAGCTTTCTGCCCCGTTAATTCTGTTGACTTTCTTAACTTTTCTTATTCTCTCTTTCCCTTTAACTCCATCCTTATATTTCCAGTTCATCCCCTCCCTCCCCCCACTACTTAGTTTAAACACACCCGTGTAACAGTGGCAAACCTGCCTGCCAGAATGCTGGTCCCCCGCCTGTTAAGGTACAACCTGTCTCCTTTGTAAATTGACACACGTTCCTTCATTAAGCAATATTAAATGCCTTTGATGAATCTCACTGAAATGTGGATTTTCACTGGTATTGTACAATTCATCCTTACCCCAAAACAGATCCCAGTGGTCTAAGAATCTGAAACAGTGTTTGCCGCACATGTTTGCTGGGTGGAACATGTCCTTACCTTAGAAATTACCTAGGTTACCCATGGCCCTCTATTTTTCTAAGCTCCTTGTAGTTATCCAGGAGTCTTAAAAGACCCTATCGCATCCTCCTTCACTACAGTCACCCGCAGCTCATTCCACACACTCACCACTCTCTGCATAAAAAAACTTACCCCTGACGTCTCCTCTGTACTGACTTCAAAGCACCTTAAAACTGTGCCCTCTCGTGCTAGCCATTCCAGCCCTGGAAAAAAGCCTCTGACTATCCACATGATCAATGCCTCTCATCATCTTATACACCTCTATCAGGTCACCTCTCATCCTCCATTGCTGCAAGGAGAAAAGGCCAAGTTCACATTCAATAGGTTTCAGTGAGATTCCCTCTCATTCCTCTCAGTTCCAGCAAATGCTGTCAATCTCTCCTCGTATGTTAACCTTTCATTTCCAAAATTATTCTTATGAACAACTTCTGGACACTTTCCAATGTCGGCACACCTTTTCTTAGATAAGGGCCTCAAGCTACTCTCAATACTCCAAGTGTGATCTGACTAATGCCTTATGTAGCATCAGCATTACACTCTCGTGTTTATATTCCAGTCCTCTTGAAATGAATACTGACATTGCATTTGCCTTCCTTACCACCAACTCAACCTGCAAATTAACCTTTAAGGAATCCTTCCATTTATGAATTATGAGGGGTAACATTAGACCAAATGCAAGCATGCTTTTTCCCCTGAGACTAGGTGAGACTACAACTAGAACTTTAAAGAGTTCTGCACATACTCCTAAGTCCCTTTGCACCTCCGATTTCTGATCTCCTCATTTAGAAAATAGTCTGTGCCTTTAGTCCTTCTATCAAAGTTAGAGAGAAGCTGTTTAGAAAGGAGAACAGAAGACTTAGTTTCCACAAAATAAAAAGGTGTTGATCATCTAATCTCCTTCGATACTGTTGCCGCCACCAGTCCTGATCAGCCTCTCACCATCCCTCCAAAGTGGAGGACAAATATCTGAACAATGACCTGCATTCCCCAGCCTGAGTGATGGATCATGGGGGGCTGGGATCAAATGCAATTAAATACACCAGAGGTGCAGGTCAGTGAAACTGGAGACCGATCGGGTAGAAGGTTGGTATCGACAGGCAAAAGTCATGCAGTTATATACGTACTTACACCTGGAATGCACTGCCAGAGGTGATGGTAGAGACAGAAACATTAGGTAATTTTAAGAGACATTTAGATAGGCAAAGAGGAAAATGGAAGAACAGGGATATGGCGTAGACAAAAAGGATCAGTTTAATTGGCCATTTAATTGGTTTGGCACAATGCGGTGGGCTGGGGGGCCTGTTCACCTGCTGTACCGTTGTATGTTCTGTGTTGCAGGTTCTTGGCATGTCCTTTGCCATGACGCTCTACTGCCACATCTGCAACAACTACAAGTCATACGGCGATTGAGCCTGATGCCGCCAACGCCCCCCACCCCACTGCGAGGAAGCCTCCACCCTCACCCTCTGCGGGCTTGTAAATATATCTACCATTGTGGGTTCTGCTCTTCTGATGATTTGGACTTTGTCTGTTTACTGTGCTCGCACTGACGGGATGGTTCATGCGGCCCACCTACACAAGGCGTGCAATGGTCCCACCAGTCTGGTGCATCTCCAACATCTCACACTCTCTCGCAGCACCTCCTCATGGATCCATTCTCTGGTCAAACAAACTGCCTTGCCGCATCATTTTTTTAAAAATCTGAGATACTTCCAGAAGCTTTGCAGTTCTACAGCACAACTTGGATAAGCAACGGGCAGCCCCTTCTGAACTTCTCACAGAAGAGCTAATGCTGCATGGAGTGACAGCCACAAAACACTAGGGGAAGTCGGAAGTTGGGAGAGGAATAAACAGTTGAAGTTTCAGGCAGAGAGCTTTCATCAGGACCTACGGACTTCCTCCAGCATGCTGTGTGTGTTGCTCTGGATTTCCAACATCTGCGGAATCTAATGTGTTTATGATTATGTGGAATGCATGGCACAGGAAAAGGACCTACTAGAATGTTCCGTCCACAACTGTCCTTATTTCCTTTGTCTCCCTAAAATGTCCTCCTATTCCTCTCTCCCTTCTATTTCTCAAACATCCTCTTAAACCCATCTGTTCACCAGGGGTGATAAGTTCCACATTCTGCGTGGTCCTTGAATCAGAATCAGGCTTTGCATCACTGGCATATGTTGTGAAATTTGTTGTTATGTGGCAGCAGTGCATTGCAATGCATTATAATAAAGACTAGAAATTACAATAAGTACATATTTTTAAAAGTTACATTACGTTAAATAAGTAGTGCAAAAAGAGAGGGAAGAATTACTGAGGTAGTGTTCATGGGTCCATTGTCCATTCAGAAATCTGATGGCGGAGGTGAAGTAGATGTTCCTGAATCTTTGGGTGTGTGTCTTCAGGTCTCCTTGATGGTAGACATGAGAAGTGGGTATGTCCTGGGTGATAGGAGTCCTTAATAATGGATGCCGCCTTTTTGAAGCATCACCTTTTGAAGACGTTCTTGATGCTGGGGAGGGTGATGCCCATGATAGAACTGGCTGAGTTTACAACTTTCTGCAGCTTTTCCCTTGATCCCGTGCAGTGGCCCCTCCATTGGGCAGGGATGCAACCAGTTAATCTGCTCTCCGTGGTACCTCTGTGTAAATTTGTGAGCATCTTTGGTAACAAACCAAATCTCCTCAAACTCTTAGTGAAATATAGCTCCTTTTTTGTAATTGCATCAGGACAGATCCTCAGGGATGTTGACACCCAGGAATTGAACCTGCTCACTATTTCTACTTCTGATAATAAGCCCATAATTCAGTTCCTGTCTCCTTTATGTTTCTGAACTTTCCCTTAATCCCACCTCTTCTCCACTGCTGGTAAGTTCCATGTTCTTCATTGTGTGTTCCCTTTTAATGTTCCCTGAAACTAAATCGCCTCACATTTGGAATCTTCTTCCCTAAGCCTACTTGATTAAATCTTTCCACAAACTCAAAGCCCTCCTTTAGTTCAGATCCCAGACTTCCATTTATGAGACAAAATCAGCCTTTAATCAGTCTCTCAGGAAGGTTATAACCAATCATTCATCCTCATTAGGGGCAGCATGATAGGTAGAGTAGCGCTATTACAGGGCCAGTGACCCAGGTTCAATTCCTGCCTCTGTCTTTACTGTCTGTAAAGGGTTTGTATGTTCTCCCTGTGACCATGTGGGTTTCCTCCCCATTCCAAAGATGTGCAGGTTAGTGGGTTAGTTGGTCACATGGCAGTGGGGGCTCGTTGGGCCAGGAAGGACCTGTTACTGTGCTGTATCTCTAAATTAAATCTATAAACTTAAATTGAGGTCCACTTCTCACCCTCTCTGGGACATTTCTTATTTATAAAATGGAGTCCAGAACTGTTCCCAAAGTTCCAAGTGTGGTCTATTTGAAAATTTGTAACTTGTAATATATTATTTCTGCTCTTCATGTGGATCAGTCTAGAAATAAACAATATTAACTTGCTTCATTTAATAACTCGTAGATTTGTGTCCCAGATTATTTTTCTTCAATTCACCATTTCCAAACTATATTTTCCAAAAAAATCTTTCATATTTTAGTCCTGCCAATGATTGCCTCATGCAGTCGACACTAGAGTTTAAGGCCGAGTGTTTGGGGTCCTGTCATTGGCGAGTCTGGAGTCTGAGGTCTGGTGTTCGGGGTCCCATCATCGGCAAGTCTGAAGTTTGAGGCCATGTGTTCAGGATCCCATCATCAGTGATTCTGGAGTTTGAGAGCTGGTGTTCAGGCCATCATCGCCGAGTCTGGAGTTGGCGGCAGCTGCTGTGGTTATTGCCAGGTATTGAGGCCCAAGGATCGATTGGAAGTCGAGGCCAGTGGGCCAGCACCATGGGTCTGTGAATCTCTGCAAGTCCACTGGGGTCCAAAAGAGTATGTGGGTGAGTGTGCAGGAGAAAAGGGGCTTGTCTTGCGGTTGCTGTTCTGTTGCTTGCTGTGTTCTGCGTTGTTCTGCTGAGCACGGAGAACATGCTATGTTGGTGCTGTAATGTGTGGTGACACTTTGTTAATGCAAATGATGAATTTCACCAACATGCTTTCATGTACACGTGATAAATTATCTTGAATCTTGAATCTTACTGGAGTGAATTCTTACTTAGGCAGTCACTCTATCTTTTGTGTTTATAGAGCAAAAATTATGCCAGGCCCAGACATCCAGGTGTGAATCTCAGTGGCTGAATATAAGGAGGAAAAGCCTCACATATTCACAAAGGAAACATCCTGGTAAATCTCCTCTGCACCCCCTCTAAATCTTCCACATCATTTCCTACGACGAGGCAAACAGAACTGAGCACAATATTCCAAATGTGGTCTAACTGGAACTTCATAGAGCACGATACGGATGCTGGTTCAACCCACCATTTCAACAGGACCAAAAAGGCCTCATTCGGTGTGGGGTGCATCGATCCCTCTTTTCACGCTGGGGGAAGTCAACGCCATCCTGCAAACTGCAGATCAGCCTGGATTGGTAAGGGAGGGGCTCCACACAAATTGGGATGACATGCAGAAAGTTCCACATAGGTGGCCAATCCTGAAGGACTTCCATGTGGTTTCCAGAAACTAAAGATTAAACTCATAGTGAGGGTGATCTGCAGCCTATCAAAACAACGGAAGGAAGGTCGAAAAAGTACACTCTGCAGCCACTTTATTCAGTCCCTCCTGTATCTAATAAAGTGACCATTGAGTGTACGGTCACGGTCTTCTGCTGTTGTTGTGCACACCACTGTTTTGTAATATGTGGTTATTTGAGTTACTGTCACCATCCTATCAGCTGGAACCAATCTGGCCATTCTCCTCTGACCTCCCTCATAAACAAGGCATTTTTGCCCATAGAATTGCGAATCACTGAATTTTATTTTTTTTCCCACACCATTCTCTGTAAACTCCAGGGACTGTTGTGTGTGGAAATCCCAGGAGATCAGTAGTTTCTGAGATACTCAAACCACCCCGTCTGGCACCAACAATCATTCTCCTGTTTCCTCCCCATTCTGATGTTTGATCTGAACAACAACTGAACCACCTGACCATGCCTGTGTGCTTTTAGGTATTGAGTTGCTGCCACGTGATTGGCTGATTAGATATTTGCATTAATGAGCAGGTGTACCTGCTAAAGTGGCCACCGAGACTATATTTTCATTTACTTGACTATTTATGACCAACTGAGGTCATTGGCAACAGGAAGTCATTCAATGAAAACATCAAAGCAGAGCCTTACCACCCGAAAATATTCCTGTCCAGTTGAATTTATCTCAATGTGCTAGAAATCAGAAAAAAGCCACAAAGCCGGAAACACTCAGTTGTTCCTGCAGCATCTGGGGACACATACTCCGATACTCCCTCCACAGATATCGCCCAACCGCTCCTGTATTTTGTTTTCCTCAAGGTAAAATCGCGGTTGCTGGGTAGTGCTGTAAATAAAAAAAACAATTCAAAAACTCCCGTGTGAACACATCTCGAACCTCGAGGCTTCCTCGTACTGCTGAGTCATGAAAAAGCACATAAAACTTAAAATAGAAAATAAAACTACTAATGCATAGGGAAATAGCTTTATGATTCCAGGAAATATCTTATGAGGCTTATAGCTGAACATCTATACGCTCATTGTTGTTGAAATAAAGTGGATTCCAGTTAATTGGGACACATCAGGACTAGTACATTATGGCCCAATTAAATAGGTGACCCAATTAGCTGGAGTTTCATGGAAATAGTTAAAAAGGTAACAAAAAGACAAACTGAATAACAAATTATGTATTTAAATGAAATACAGAACAAATTAGAACACTACCAATAGTACTGTTGTACTATAAAAAATGCTGTACATATTAGTTCCTAATACTTACCGACGGAAGAATTTATCCACTGTCATATTCTTTTGATTGACCGTAAGTGAATAAAACCTAGTTAGATAATGGACTGCCTTCATACAATGCTTTTGATAATTGCATCCTCCAAATCTTCATTTTCTTTGTAACATTTAAGATGATTGCCAATACCTTCAATTTCTTCATACTTTCTAACTTGTTGAAGTAGTGAAATCGTTTCGCTGTTTCTGGCATCTCCAAGCCTGAATGATTGAAATCGCAGTGAGCAGAACCGTTCTGAATTGCCTTTCTGATTATTTCTCACCTACAGTCAGTGACAAAAACCATTGCTGTTTGAACACAAGCAGATTCAATTGATGCTATTTGGAAACTGTTTTCTCTAAACACAGTGTTATGTTTAACAGCCACACAGGTGCACAAGTCTGACACCAGTTAGAAACAGTTTGGCAGCAGTCTCCTGCTCTGATTATGTGCAAAGTGCTCAAATAAATGAAGGGAATCTGGGCATCTGGAGGGTTAACACCTCCGGTCAAGACCCAACTGTATATCAACACCTAAAGGACAAGAGACCTCTTTTGGTGATAACAATGTGCACATTTTGGACAGGGAGGGCAGGTGGTTTAAAAGAGGGGTTAAAGAAGCCATCTTCGTCAAACTGGAAAACCCAGGGGTGGGGCCCGACACCACCAATCAGCTACGTACAAGACAGTCCTAACATCTCTACTCCAGTATCTCCACAACAGTTCACACCTACATTCATGTAAAGATGAGACTAATGACTCTTAATGAAACTCATGTGGTTGCTATACCTTTAAACAACTCACAGAGTTTATAAACCAGAAAACTACCCACCATAGATCAAACTGAAGAAGCCTCTTGGATGAGTGGAGAAACATCTTCCAGACAACACAATGAGTCCAGTTGACTTGATTTGCTGCTGCTTGACATATAATGACCTGGATGACTGAGAACATTCCTAGACAAATTGGAGAGAAGGTTAAGGAGTTCGGGAACAGTATTGCCACAAAGGTTAGGGGGCCTGGGAACAGAGTTGCTGGGAAGGCTAGGGAGTCTGGGAACAGCGTTGCCGGGAAGGTTAGGGAGCCTGGGAACAGAGTTGCCGGGAAGGTTAGGGAGCCTGGGATCAGAGTTGCTGGGAAGGTTAGGGAGTCTGGGAACAGCATTGCCGGGAAGGTTATGGAGTCTGGGAACAGAGTTGCCGGGAAGGTTATGGAGTCTGGGAACAGAGTTGCCGGGAAGGTTAGGGATTCTGGGAACAGAGTTGCCGGGAAGGTTAGGGAGTCTGGGAACAGCATTGCCGGGAAGGTTAGGGAGTCTGGGAACAGAGTTGCCGGGAAGTTTAGGGAGTCTGGGAACAGCATTGCCGGGAAGGTTAGATAGTCTGGGAACAGCATTGCCGGGAAGGTTAGGGAGTCTGGGAACAGAGTTGCCGGGAAGTTTAGGGAGTCTGGGAACAGCATTGCCGGGAAGGTTAGGGAGTCTGGGAACAGAGTTGCCGGGAAGTTTAGGGAGTCTGGGAACAGCATTGCCAGGAAGGTTAGATAGTCTGGGAACAGCATTGCCGGGAAGGTTAGGGAGTCTGGGAACAGAGTTGCCGGGAAGTTTAGGGAGTCTGGGAACAGCATTGCCGGGAAGGTTATGGAGTCTGGGAACAGAGTTGCCGGGAAGGTTAGGGATTCTGGGAACAGAGTTGCTGGGAAGGTTAGGGAGTCTGGGAACAGCATTGCCGGGAAGGTTAGGGAGTCTGGGAACAGAGTTGCCGGGAAGTTTAGGGAGTCTGGGAACAGCATTGCCGGGAAGGCTAGGGAGTCTGGGAACAGAGTTGCCGGGAAGTTTAGGGAGTCTGGGAACAGCATTGCCGGGAAGGTTAGATAGTCTGGGAAGAACGTTGCCGGGAAGGTTAGGGAGTCTGGGAACAGAGTTGCCGGGAAGGTTAGATAGTCTGGGAAGAGCGTTGCCGGGAAGGTTATGGAGTCTGGGAACAGCATTGCCGAGAAGGTTAGGGAGTCTGGGAACAGAGTTGCCGGGAAGGTTAGGGAGTCCAGGAACAGCATTGCCGGGAAGGTTAGGGAGCCTGGGAACAGCGTTGCAGGGAAGGTTAGGGAGTCTGGGAACAGCATTGCCGGGAAGGTTAGGGAGTCTGGGAACAGCATTGCAGGGAAGGTTAGGGAGCCTGGGAACAGAGTTGCCGGGAAGGTTAGGGTGTCTGGGAACAGCGTTGCAGGGAAGGTTAGGGAGTCTGGGAACAGCATTGCCGGGAAGGTTAGGGAGTCCAGGAAAAGCATTGCCGGGAAGGTTAGGGAGCCTGGGAACAGCATTGCCGGGAAGGTTAGGGAGTCTGGGAACAGCATAGCCGGGAAGGTTAGGGAGCCTGGGAACAGCATAGCCGGGAAGGATAGGGAGTCTGGGAACAGCATTGCCGGGAAGGATAGGGAGTCTGGGAACAGCATAGCCGGGAAGGTTAGGGAGTCTGGGAACACCATAGCCGGGAAGGTTAGGGAGTCTGGGAACAGCATTGCCGGGAAGGATAGGGAGTCTGGGAACACCATAGCCGGGAAGGTTAGGGAGTCTGGGAACAGCATTGCCGGGAAGGATAGGGAGTCTGGGAACAGCATAGCCGGGAAGGTTAGGGAGTCTGGGAACAGCATTGCTGGGAAGGATAGGGAGTCTGGGAACAGAGTTGCCGGGAAGGTTAGGGAGTCTGGGAAGATGTCCAGTGAATGGGAGGTCTTAGTGGTCATGCAGCTGGAGGAGGGTGGTGAAGTACTTCAGGGAAGGAGGATGTTGGTGACAGTGGTCAGAGTTTCTAGGGGAAGTGAGGTCATAAGGAGGTTACCAACAGACATTAGTAATATAGAATACTGCAAGTTCATCCATTGGTCTGACTGATGGCAGGGGAGCTGCATTGCCTCTGTTGTGGCAAGGACTAGGCCTTGGCCATGGGGTCACCTTGGACACAGTAGCCTGTTGGCTGAGAGAGTGAGCAGGGGCCTTTGCTGGGCACTGTGGAATCGTGCTGGGTAGGGTAGGGTAGGGTAGGGTAGGGTAGGGTATGGTATTGTATGGTATGGTAGGGTAGGGTAGGGTAGGGTAGGCCTTTGCTGGGCACTGTGGAGTCGTGCTGGGTAGGGTATGGTATGGTAGGTAGGGTAGGGTATGGGAGGGTAGGGTATGGTAGGGTAGGCCTTTGCTGGGCACTGTGGAATCGTGCTGGGTAGGGTAGGGTAGGGTATGGTATGGTATGGTAGGGTATGGTATGGTAGGGTAGGGTAGGGTAGGCCTTTGCTGGGCACTGTGGAGTAGTGCTGGGTAGGGTAGGGTAGGGTATGGTATGGTAGGGTATGGTATGGTAGGGTAGGGTATGGTATGGTAGGGTAGGGTAGGGTAGGGTATGGTAGGGTAGGGTATGGTATGGTATGGTAGGGTAAGGTAGGGTAGGGTAGGGTAGGGTATGGTATGGTAGGGTAGGGTAGGGTATGGTATGGTAGGGTATGGTATGGTAGGGTAGGGTATGGTATGGTATGGTAGGGTAGGGTAGGGTATGGTATGGTAGGGTAGGGTATGGTATGGTATGGTAGGGTAAGGTAGGATAGGGTAGGGTAGGGTAGGGTATGGTAGGGTAGGGTATGGTATGGTAGGGTATGGTATGGTAGGGTAGGGTATGGTATGGTATGGTAGGGTAGGGTAGGGTATGGTATGGTAGGGTAGGGTAGGGTAGGGTATGGTAGGGTAGGGTATGGTATGGTATGGTAGGGTAAGGTAGGGTAGGGTAGGGTATGGTATGGTAGGGTAGGGTAGGGTATGGTATGGTAGGGTATGGTATGGTATGGTAGGGTAGAGTAGGGTAGGGTAGGGTAGGGTAAGGTAGGGTATGGTAGGGTAGGGTAGGGTATGGTATGGTAGGGTATGGTATGGTATGGTAGGGTAGAGTAGGGTAGGGTAGGGTAGGGTAGGCCTTTGCTGGGCACTGTGGAATCGTGCTGGGTAGGGTCAGTCCCTCATTTCGGTGCTGCATCCAGTGTTTGCTCAGTGGAAGAATAAGCTGGACTGGCAAAATCCACAGTTATGCAGGAACTGGAGATCAGACGCTCAGGGGTCTGGGCTAAATTATTTTTTGTGACTGTCTGTTTTCTGAAATCATAACCAGATGTGCAATGTGCTGTTCACTGTTGCTAATGTGTTTGCACCTTGGCCCCAGAGGAATACTGTTTCACTTTGCTATTCATGTAGGGTTGAATGAGAATTGAACTTGAAGTGGTTGTGGAGATTGCAAGGGCATTTTTAGAGAGGTAACAAAGAAAGTAACTGCAAAGGGCAGGGAAACTGCACAACTCATACTAGAATATAATTGAATGAGGGGGAGAATGTATTATATTTAGGATTAATATATGCAAAATGGTGGAGGAACCCAGCAGGTCAGGCAGCATCTATGAAGAAGAATAAACAACCAAAGTTCACTTTAAAGTTTAAAGTAAATTTAAAATCAAAGTCTAAATCTGTCACCATATAGAACCCTGAGATTCATTTCCTTACGAGCACTCACAGTAACACAACAGAATCAGAGGAAGACCAAATACACCAGTCTTTCCTTGATTCTGTTGTGCTTCTAGTTTCAGACTGAAACCCTTCATCAGGACTGGAAAGGAAGGGAGAAGAAGCACAAATAAGAAGGTGGGTGAGGGGATGGAGGTCAAGCTAGCAGATGATAGGTGAGACCAGATGAGAGGACAGGTGGGTGGGGGAGGGAGATGAAGTAAAAAGCTGGGAGGTGATAAGTGGAGAAGGTAAATGACTGAAGAAAAGGAAATCTGATAGGAGAGGATTGTGAGGGAGGTGAGGTTCAGGTAAGGAGAAGAGAGGGGAACCAGAATGGGGAGTGCAGGGGAGAGGAGTCACCAGATAAGGGCAGTGAGTCAGTCAGTTGTGGAGGGGTAATCATTGATCCCATGGAACGTGTATCAGAAATGCTGGATACAGAATGTCTCCAGTATTGTCAAGTAGCCCCATCCCCCAGTCATCCTTCCAACAAACTCTTTAATCCCTGACATCAGGCAGCACATGTGTAAGAACCAGAACTGTCAGGCTGGGTAACAGCTTCTTCCCCCAGGCTGTTAGGCTTCGTATCACCCTGCCACTGTAGGGTTTGGCAAATAAAACAACATGAGGCATCTTAGAAAACAAACTGTAACAACTCATTTAATGAACTCCAATAAACTGAACACAAAGTGCGGTCAATATGAGTGAATCTGCAGATGCTGGAAGTAAATAAAAACACAAAGCGCGGTCAAAGTTGTTTACATAATTACAGCATCATGTCAGACCAGCCTCCTAAAGTGAAACTCCAACTCCATGTCAGTGCTTGTGAATTATGTACATTCCCACTAATTCTGTTACCCTTAGCTCCCCCCACCCCAGAATTCACTCAAACCAGCACTGTGAGCCTGTCTGGAGCTCGGGTGAGCCACCTGGCCCAGGTCCCATGTTCCGTGGGTGGAGTAACAGAAGGTGCCCCTGGCTCGTCCTGAGGTGTGTTGACAGGCGCAGGGGTGTGGTAATGGAATCCTCCAAAACTTGTCCAACGCGATCTACTGAAACCTATTCAGGCTTGCCCTCCTTCTCTACGATAGAAGTCTTTTCTCTCCATTCCAAGATGCAGAACCGGCCATCGTAAGGGGGCATAAGCTGTGCATCATGGCGGATGGAAACATAGGTCAACAGGAGCCCAAGGTGGGAGGTAGGAACCAGTGCAGAGGAACTGAATTTAACACTGAGAGGCTGACCAGGCAATCGGGGAGTCAGGAATAAAACCACTGAGCACTGGTGACAGCTGCCCGTATACCAACACAGCCGCCGATGACAGCAGGTCCTCTTTTGGAGCTGTTCTCAGCCCCAACAGGACACACGGGACAGTGGCCTTTAGGGGGAGGTGAACTGCTCGCATTGGCCATTGGACTCTGGGTGATACACTGTAGTGTGATGCGGCCTAACACCATCGTAACCCAGAGCCTGATACGATTGGGGACTGCGATCAGAGGATGCCTCGTTAAGGCATCAGTAATTGCCACATGGGTGACAACCACCATTATACTTAGGGACCATAGGGAGGGGTGAAACCCAGGGGCTATTTGACTGACGTACAATTCTAAGTCTTTCCACGTTGGTAAATTCAGTCTTCACGGTCACCAGCTCATCTGGTCCTGTCTGCACATGCGGGTATGGACTGGTGGGCCAGTTGTGGGAATGTGGTGTTCAACCCTGTGTTTTGGGACTGTAGTGGAGAATGTGGGCTTGGTGAGGTCTGGGAATTCACCCAGCAGTCGAGTAAACTCACGTGCAGCGGTGCACGTCAGGGCTTGACGGTCATTGCAGGGAACTTACTGGGGGATCAGGGTGACCACCCAAAGTCCCTGACATCCATAAGCCGGCAGTTCTTAAGATCAACCAACAGTCCTTGGGCAGACTGGAAATCTGTACTGAGCAGAGGTCCAGCCACTTTAGCCAAAATGGTCGCACGTATAACATCTCTCTCTGAAGCAGAGTCACTGGTCATGCCTCGTAAGTCTGGATCGTGCTGCCTTTGGCGGCCTCCAGTGAGGTTTTGTTGCTTCTTGCCCTCTCATCATTAGGCGATGCTGGCAGCACACTCACTCGAGCAGCCTCGTCACACAGGAAATGTTGTCCTGAAGGGGTGTCCATGACGAAAAGAGTCGACCCTGGCAGCTGGAACCTAGGGTGCTCACTGACCTCTGACGTCCCGGCGTGCTGGCACTTCCGAGCAAGCGTGGTGAAACACAGACCCAGTGATGTCGGTTTCTCAGCATGGTCTCAGTAGTCTGTTTTGGTCCTTATGTTGAGGGCCTTGCTTATTAAGGAAGAGAAAAGAGGAGGAATGATGTGCCACTGCTTGGCTGAGTGTAGACTGTTAGCCGGTTTAGCAAGCTCCTTATAGTCCTTCGCAGATACATTAGCGAGGGCTTTGCAAACTGGATCAGGCATTTGCTGCATGGAGAGTTCTTTAAAACGAAAACAAGGATGGTGATTTCCCAGGAGAGACAGCACGTGCTACATTAACTCCGACAGCTTAGCATCCCCTAGACTGGGTGGGGACAGCAACTGTTGGGCGTGCTCAGACTCTGATATCCAGAAGTCTGTAAAAGGTGAGTTTTCAGCAATTTGTATTTGTCATGTTCAGGCGGGTGTTCTAACAGACCTGCCACTCTCACAGCTGTGGAGTTTCTGAGCAACGCTACCATGTAGTAGAACTTGGTGTTATCCATGGTGATTTCTCACAGCGCAGATTGGGCCTCAGCTGGTTTCAACCAAGTGACGGCATTTTGTTCCCAAAACTCCAGCAGTTTCAAGGCAACCATGTTGACTGACACATTGAATAACTCTGGAATCATCCTGGAGCATCAGGGTCACCAGTGTAGGCTTTTGCAAATGAAATGATGTGAGGCATTTGAAGCTTAAGGAAAACCATAACAGCTCATTTATTATACTCCAAAAACAGTGAGATAAAAGTACTTTACATAATTATGTCATCACGTCCGACACCCTCTTACAGTGAAGCCCAACTCAATGTCAGTGGCTGTGAATTCTGTACATTTCCACCAATTACATTACCCTACACCCAGCACACGTACACTCTGTCTGAATGCCCCGTGCCCCTTGCCCCCTGCCACCCTCCCCACTCCCCAGCTCACAAACACACTCTCATCCCACACTTGTCACTTTGCATCTTTCATTTCTGCTGTTCCACATACTTATACAGCAGTTTGTTTTATTATAACAGTGCCAAAAACATCACACTGTCAGTCTTCAGGCCATGCCACAGAGGGCGCAGACTCAGAATAGAGCGATGTCCATTTAGAACGGAGATGAGGAGGAATTTCGTTAGCCAGAGGGTGGTGAATCTGTGGAATTTGTTGTCACAGACGGCTGTAGAGGCCAAGTCATTGGGTATTTTTAAAGTGATGGTTGATAGCCTCTTGATTAGTCAGGGCTTCAAAGGTTACGGGGAGAAGGCAGGAGAATGGATTTGAGAGGGATAGTTAATCAGCCGTGATGGAATGGCAGAGCAGGCTCGATGGGCTGAATGGCATAACTCTACTACCATGCCTTATGGTTTTATGGTCTTATCTCAGGTCTGAGCTCTGATCAGTGCCAAACCCCTACACACAGCCTCCTCACCGACAAAGCACACGGCTGTACCTAGTAAGGTGGCCATTGAGTGTACGTTCGTGGTCTTCTGCAACTACAGCTCGTCCACTTCAACGTTCGACGTACATTCAGAGATGCTCCTGCACACCACTGTTGTAACGTGTAGTTATTTGAGTTAGTGTCACCTTCCTGTCAGCTTGAAACAGCCTGGCCATTCTCCTCTGACCTCTCTCATTAACAGAGCATTTCTCCCCACAGAACTGACGCTCTCTGGGTGTTTTATTGTTGCTCGCACCATTTTCTATTAACTCAGGAGACTGTTGTGCATGAAAATCTTAGGAGATCAGCAGTTTCTGAGATACTCCACCCATTCTGTCTGGTACCAACAATCATTCCACGGTCAAAGTCACTTAAATCACATTTCTTCCCCGTTCTGATGTTCGGTCTGAACAATAACTGAACCTCCTGACCACGTCTGCATGCTTTTATGCATTGAGCTGCTGCCACGTGATTGGCTGATTAGGTATTTGCATTAATGGGCAGGTGTACGGGTGTACCTAATAAAGTGGCCGTGACACTGCATCCTTTGTTACAGATTTCAGCATTTTCCTTGCTATTGGTGCTTAATTTCCCTCTCTTTTTCTTTCTTCCTTGTTTCATCTCCCCATCTAGAGAGACTAGAATAAGTTCCCTAAGGGGAAGGTGTAGACTGACAAAGGAAAGGTGTACTGCCTAATGTTCCAACTACACCGATGAGAGGGCCTGTCCTACCAAGAGGAGCTGGACAGCTTTGCTCTGTATTCCCTCATGAGGGGTGACCTCCTTTAAACAAAATATAAAGATGATTGCTCCCACATCCTACTAAACGCTCCCAATGGCATGCGCCTCAAATAGCCTCTGACAACCAAGTCCAGCTCCTGGCCTTCATGTGTGGCTGAGCTACCAAGACCGGCGGAGCCATTTCCACTGACGGGAGAAGGGGCAAAGCCAGGTCACTGGTGCCTTAAAACCAGTCACTTCGGGCAGATGGGGCTGTCAGCCGAGGCTGGCAGCTCGTCCAGGAGAAGAGAAATTCAGATCTTAAACCTCCGCTGCCTTGTGGCTAAACCCACTCGTGGGAGAGCTTTGGGAGTAAAACCTGAGGGGGGGAAAAATCTGGAGCTGAAGTCCCTAAGGCAGTCCTGCGTTGAGTTCAGTGCTGACCGGCAACTCCTGCAACACCGCTGGTGCCAAACTGCATCAGTCTCTGCCGTTGCAAGAAGAGGGGGAGCCTGTCAGCTTGCTCTCCATCTCATACTGTCCTGTCAGATAGAGAGCTAGGACACAGCATTCCCGGGCAACCCTGACCAACAGGGGGCCTCAAAAGTGTTTGGAGTTAGTATCAGGGGTAATATCACTGGCATACAGTTAAGTTAAATATCTAGTGCAAAAATAGAAGTGAGGAAGTAGTGAGGTAGTGTTCATGGTTCATTGTCCATTCAGAAATCTGATGGCAGAGGGGGAGAAGCTGCCCCTGAATCATTGAGTGTGTGTCTTCAGGCTTCTGTACCTCCTCCCTGATGGTATCATTGAGAAGAAGGCATGACCCGGATGTTGGGGGTCTTAATGATGGCCTTTCTGAGGCATCACTCCTTGAAGATGTCCTCGACACTACGGAGGCTCGTGCCCACGATGGAGCTGACTGCAGCTTATCTCGTGCAGTAGCCCCCTCCCCCCATACCAGACAGTGATGCAGCCAGTTAGAAAGCTCTCCAGGGCAGAAATTTGTGTGTCTTTCATGACGTATCAGATCTCCTCCAACTCCTGATGAAATGTAGCCACCTTTGCAGCTGTATCAATACGTTGGACCCAGGATAGATCCTCAGAGATGTGAGCACCCAGGAACTTGAAACTGCTCACTCTTTCCACTTCTGATCCCTCTATGTTCCCTCATCTTATCCTTCCTGGAGTCCACCATCAGCTCCTTGGTCTTGCTGACGTTGCTGCGGCACCACTCGACCAGCTGGTGTATCTCGCTCCCGGACACCCTCTCGTCACCATCTGAAATTTCTCCAATAGCAGTTGTATCATCAGAACATTCATCGATGGCACTTGAGCTGTGCCTAGCCATACAGTCATGGGTTAAGGAGAGTAGAGCGTCGTTGAGGTGCGTCAGCGAGGTGGATATGCTGTTTCTGATTCGCACAGACCGTGGTCTTCTGGTGAGGACATCAAGGATCCAGTTACAGAGGCCCAGGCAATGGAGCACTTTGATCAGACCTGTAGGAATGATTATAGATGTTGAGCTATTGCTTTTTATAAATCTTTTTGCAGATCTCTGTTTCATAAAATACATGTATTTATTTCATAAATAACTATATTTATTTTCATAAATGCTATTTTATTTATTTACTTCCCTGTAAATGCCTGCAAGAAAATAAATCTCAGGGTAGCACAGGGTATACTTTGATATAAAAAAATTACTTTAAACTTGACGAAGGGTCTCAGCCCGAAACGTTGACAGCACTTCTCCCTATAGATGCTGCCTGGCCTGCTGTGTTCCACCAGCATTTTGTGTGTGTTGCTTTAAACTTTGAGATATTTTCACGAAGTGTTAGAACCACAAACAGATGAGATTCAGCAGATGCTGGAAATGCAGAGTAACACACACAAAATGCTACAGGAACTCAGCAGGCCAGGTAGCTTCTATGGAGAGGAATAAACAGTTGATGTTTCAGGCCAAGGCCTTCATTATTTCTCTCTGCAGATGCTGCCTGACCTGTTGAGTTCCTCCTGCATTTTGTGCTCATGTGGCAGAATCACAGATGAGGAAGTATAATTATAAAACAAAGAAACAAAAGTGCCAAGAAGTTTCTTCTTTGAGTGCAGTGAAGCTCTGGAAGGGTTCTGACAGAGATGCTTGATATAATTTGGTTTGTTTAGTATTTGCGGTGTTTGTCTTCTTTTGCACATTGGTTGTTTGTCTGCAGTTATTGATTGATTCTGTTGCAGTTCTTTGTTCTGCTGGGAATGCCTGCGAGAAAGTGAATTTCAGAGTAGTGTATGGTAGTGGATAGCACGTACTTTCATAATATATTTCAAATTTGAACTTTGACTGATGGGGCGACTCAGGGTTCAGAGTGCGAGGCAGAGAGTTAGCGGGTGTCGGGGAGTGAGGATGTAAAGACCATAAAACACAGGAGCAGAATTAGGCCATTCAGCCCATCAAGTCTGCCCTGCCATTCCATCATGGCTGACTTCTTATGCCTCTCAACCCCATTCTCCTGCCTTCTCTTTGTAACCTTTTGACACCCTGACTCATCAAGAACCCGCCAGCCTCCAGTGTAAATATACTCAGTGACTTGGCCTCCATAACCATCTGTGGCAATGAATTCCACAGATTCGGACACCACCTGGCTAAAGAAATTCCTCCTCATCTCGGTTCTAAATGGACATCCCTCCATTCAGAAGCTGTGCCCTTTTGTCCTAGACTCCCCAACTCCTCCGTGTCCACTCTGTCAAGGCCTTTCAATACTTGGTAGGCTTCTCCCTGTAAAGATGGGCTCTGCAGTGTGTTCCTTGAGTTGCAGATATGCTGAGCCAGGCTCAGGCTATGTCCACTAGATAATCTTGAAAACGCCGGTTTCGCATAAAAACGATAGGCGTCCACACCAAGCGTTTTTGAAAATACCTCTGTCCACATTAAAACAGGTATTTGGGTGAATCTCCTCCTACTGGGCATGCACAGGACACATCGACAGAAAGCAGTGACATGTTTGGTGTTGAATCTCGCTGTGAAAGTCTGCTTTTGTCCAGTTACAGACAAGAAAAACTTAAAACAAAATTGCCAAACGCCGGACAGCTGTTGGCTCTCGCGCAGGAGGACTTAAAACTAAAAAAAAAACAAACACTGGAGCGTACGGAGACAACCGACAGGGAGTTCACGGACAGATTGACCCGGCTGACGACGAACATTGAAAAACTGACTAACTCTGTTGCATTAATAAATCCTTCTTAAATGTATAAAACACGTCTGCATCAGTGTTATCTTGTATTTCCATACAATGTTACAGTAGGCTGTAACACATCTATCGTCAGAGAAGTACCTACATAAATAGCACCTTCATACGAGCAAGGACAGAAAACAGGGCAAAGTAAGTATACTTATTTATTCAGTAAGTTATGGGTCAAAGTATTTGGTGAGAACATTTCTAAATCTTCTGGCTTCAGTCTCGTCGCGTCTGTTCTGAAATTGTTAGGTTGTGTGGGAGTTGCGTTCAGGAAAACAATGAAATGCTGCCATCTGTTCCAGCATGTCATGACGTTACTGGAAATCTCTGGTTACCCCGTCCACATTACTCCTGCCCAAGTGGCGTTTTCAAATGTACACACTCTAGAGGGTGTTTTAGAAAAGCTCCATTTTCAGGGGAGGAAAACGCCGTTTCAGTGTGGACGGAGGGTCAAAACGAAGAGAAAAAGCTTTGGTTATGGATTTATCTGGTCCAGTGAGGACGTGACCTCAGGCTGCCAGACAGCACTGCAGGGCACTCACAGTAACTGCTGACTTCACAATGCCACCCATGTGTACCGCGAATCACAATGGGGCCTCAGCAAAGTCTCACAGATCACTGTCCCAGCTCCTTAACTGCCACTCATTGACGGTCTTTGAGCAATTTTTCCCCTTTAGCTCTGGTGCAGCTCCTCATTCAGGCAAGAACTCTTTATTAACTCTGTTCCTCTTTACGTGGCGGGGTTGAGCACGGGGCTGTTCGCTTCCTCAAACAGATGGGCATTCAGGTGAAAGTTTCAGTGGCGGGGAGGCCATAGCACAGTGAGACATAGGAGCAGATTTGGGCCAATCGGCCCATCGAGTCTCTTCTTTCCCAACATAGCTGATTTATTATCCCTCTGTCTCAACACCATTCTCCTCAGGAGGGGAGTTTTGAGGTGTCAGAAAGAGCCAAGGTGGGGTGGTGGGGAGGGGGGATTGGGTGTGGGGGCAGAGTTGAGTAGGTGAAGCATGGGGAGTGCCCAGGTTCGAACATTGCCAGGGTGTGTTTGAACAATCATCACTTCTGCTGGTTCTCGTTCGACAATCTCACCACCCTCTGAGTGAAGATCCTCCCCCTCAGGTTCACCCTAAACATTTCACCTTTCACCCTTAACCCACGACCTCTAGTTCTCGTCTAACCCAACCTCAGTGGAAAAAAATGTCTGCTTGCATTTACCCTATCAATAACCCCCATGATTTTGTATACCTCTATCAGATCTCCCCTCATTCTCCTACACTCCAGGGAATAAAGGCCTAGAGTAGGACTCAATCGCCAACTTCACTCTCTGTCCTCTCCCCCTACCGACCCCAAGGCAAGTTCAGGGATGGGAATCACATGCAGAACAGAATCAGAATGAGAGTTAATCTCTCCTGCAGATGTTGCCAAATTTCTTTTTGCAGCAGCAGTACATTGTAATATATAACAATAAAAATGAGTATTACAGTAAGTATATTTATATATAAAGTAGTTAAATGAAATAAGTAGTGTTCATGAGTTCAATGTCTATTCAGAAATCGGGTGACAGAGGGGAAGAAGCAGTTCCTGAATCGTTGCTTCTCAAAGCCCAATGTCAGCACCCTTTCCGAGTGTAAAATTGCTGTCTGTGTTTTGTGATCCAGCTCTCTGAGATCCTTCTGCACGTTTATCACCAATCAGAATATTTTCCCTTTCTCTTCTTCCTCCCAAGTTCAAGTTCAACTATCAGCCAAACAACACAGTGTTTTTCCATGGCCAAGGTGCAAACCACAGTACTGACAGTCACACAAGGCACATTAGCACGTATAAGACAGCAGTAAGCATATTGTCACACAAGAAGATATATAGCCCACATCTCTGTCCTGTAAACTGATGGTATCAGCAAGAGCAAGCAGACCGCAGCAGTCCACAGACAAACGTACAGACGCAGTCCAGCTTGTCTTCCATTGAGTGAACACCAACGGGAGGGGCTGGCCTCATGTTTTCCCACAGTATCTTCCCTCTGCCACCTTCTTCGTCACCCTGCCCATGTTTCCACAGACTCTGTGCACTTCCAACAGATAACGTTTCCACCAGCCGCCTTTGACCTGGAGGGTTTACCAGGATGCTGCCCATATGAGCAAGTAGATTTATGAGAACTGACTGAACAAGCTAAGGATTTTTCTCTTAGAAGAGAAGGGAGATGAGAGGTGACTTGATAAGAGGCATACACAGTGGTCAGCCAGGATGTTTTTCCAGGGTTGCAGAGGTTAATATGAAATAGCATAACTTTCAGGCGACTGGAGGACAGAATAGAGGAGGTGTCAGAGGTGGTGAGTGTGTGAAATGCCCTGCCAGGGGCAGTGGTCGAGGCAGATCCATTGGGGACATTTAAGAGACTCCTAGATGGGCACATGGGCGATAGGAAAATGGAGGGTTATGTGGAAGGGAAGGGTTAGGTTGATCTTAGAGTAGGTTAAAAGGTCAGTGCATTGTGGGCTGAAGGGCGTGTGCTGTTCTGTGTTCCGAGTTCTATACTGTGTCACACTTTGCCTCTCCGTCCAATTCTTACCAGCAATTGGCATTTTTGTTGTCCTTGGCTGCAAAGTTCGCACGACTCCACATCAACACACCACACTTGGAGTATTGTGTTCAGTTCTGATTGCTTCATTATAGGAAGGGAGTGGAAGCTTTAGAGAGGATGTAGGGGAGATTCACCAGGATGATGCCTGGATTAGAGAGCGTGTTTATGAGGGAAGGTTGAGTGAGACAGGGTTTTCTCATGTACCTATCACTCTCTGTGTAAAAGTAACTACCTCTGACATCCCCCATATGTTTCCTTCCCAAATCAACTGAAAATTATGCCCCTTTGTATTAGCTATTTCTGCCATGGGGAACTGTTTCTGGCTGTCCATTCTGTCTGTGCCTCTTGTCATCTTGTACATGTCTATCAATACACTTCTTATCTTCCTTCACTCACATGTTTCCCATCCTTTGGTGTGCAGGCTGTTTTGTGTCTAACCACCATGTTATAGCCGGGCTGTGATAATAGTTTCCGCTTTCCCTGCTAGAATCTTATCTCTTGGTATGATGCCAGGCAGAATGCTCCTTGTGAGAGTTAAAAACTGCTAACTGGGGATGTGAGTTGTGCTGATGCAGTAACGGGGAACCGCAGACAAAGGCTGGAATTAGAGACAAGGAATGGTGCGGTGATGATGGCCAACGCTCAGGAACTTCACTGGTCGTGTTAGAGTAGAACCCATTGTAGTACAGAAAACTGTTAGAAACATCCAACTGTTTACTCTGTTTGACTTGCGGATAAAGTAGATAGTTCCGAAGAAGGGCCTTAGCCCGAAACATTGACTGTTTATTCCCCTCCATAGATGCTGCCTGGCTTGCTGAGTTCTTCCTGCACTTTGTATGTTAATCTGGATTTCCACCATCTGCAGAATCCTGTGTGTTATTCTGTAATTGAGACCTGGAATGTTATTTAATTCAGTCTTTCTGTAATTACCATTCTGCTATCACGGCCTATCTTTGCTATTAATCCTGTTTCTGTGTAATCTTGTCAGTTGACAGTGTGAAATCTACACTAACTTCACACTCAGAATTAGTCTCTGATAAGAGAGTGGTCCCTTGGTGCACACCTGTTTTAATAATGACCCGAAATGACATGAAATGCTGACACAGGAAAGCAGCATCCATCATCAGAGATCCTCACCACCCAGGCCGTGCCCTTTTCTTGCTGCTGTCATCAGGTAGAAGGTACAAGAGCTTCAGGACTCTTTAAGACTGCCTGGTTCAAGGACTGTTACCACCTCTCAACCATCAGGCTCTTAAACAAAAGGGGGTAACTACACTTACTTTACCCATCCATTGAGATATTCCCACAACCATTGATCTCACTTTAAGGACTCCTGCTCTTGTTATTTATTGCCACTTATTTGTACTTGTATAGTTTGGTTGCCTTCCGCACTCTGGTTGATTTTTCATTCATTCATCTTGTCATAATTGCTGTTCTATAGATTTGCTGAGTATGCCCACAGGAAAATGAATCTCAGGGCTGTATATGGTGCCATACCGTATACGTACTTGGATAATAAGTTTACTTTGAGCTTCGAACAGTTTTGTATACCTGTATCTAATCTTTCTTCGCTCTCCTACGCTCCAGGGAATTAAGTCCTAAACTATCCAACCTTTCTCTGTAACTCAAAGATAGATAGATAATGTGAAAGTAATTACTGGCCACCTTCTTTTAATTATCTGAATTAAGACGTATTTGCAGTCATGATTAGGGTCATAGAGTGATAGGGCAGGGAGGTCATCCGTGCTGGAAAAGATGCCCGTCTAAGCATTTACCCCGTTTCAAAATCAGAATCAGTTTCATTATCACTGGACACAGTTTCAAAGGTCAGAGAAATGTATACAATATACATCCTGAAATGTTTTTTCTTCATAACCCTCCACGAAAACAGAGGAGTGCTCCAAAGAATGAACAACAGTTAAATGTTAGAACCCCAAAGTGCCCCCCAGTTCACCTCCCTCCCGTGTGTAACCAGCAGCAAGGAACAATCTCCCCTCCCTCACCAGCAAAAAAAAGCATCGGCACCCGTCACCGAGCCCTCAAGCGTGAGCAAAGCACAGCAAAGACACAGACTTGCAGTTACCCCAAAGACGACTTGTTCACCCAGTATTCGACATACCGCAGACTCTCTCTCTCGTTCTAATGAGGGGAAAAGAGATGTCTCCGTTTCACAGCGAGACGGGAGACATAACAAACAACTCGCTGGTTTACCATGTTAAGAATCTGCCACGTCACTTTTTCCAAGCTCTGTACCCAAAGGTCTTGGGTCCTTGGGTACACAGCCTTAGCTCTTCCATCTTCCACAACGCACTGGTCTCCTGCTTGGACGCAGACTTCCGATCCCCCCTGTCTCCAGAGCCACAAAAACTCAGTCCTTCAAAGGCGAGGGAAGCTCTTACACCGAGCCCTTGGCGTGCCGAACAACGGCCAGATGTGAAACCCTGAGAGCGGGTCCCACCGTAGTCAGCGTGTAAATTCAGGTCAGGGTCTTCAAAAGAAATTGAGATAGCAAAGATGGAAAGAGAGCTGTTTCTGAAGATGTGAGCAAAGGAGTCACTGTTAGGCACCATTGACCCTCCTCGGCTCCGACTTTGTTACCACCCCAACCTGCCCATGGCAACAGTTCGCCTGTGTCTCGGCCTTGGCTCCCCAGCTTCCCCAGATTTCTTTCAGGACAAAGGATGTAAGCTAGCCCAGCAAGACTCTAACTCTTATTTAATTACTACCCGTTATGCTCCTGGCATTTTGGGCATTTCTGACCATGGAAAGAGGAAGATTCTTCATCGGTGTTCCCAAAACAGTTTTATTTGACCTGTCAGGGTTGTTAGCCCTGAGCTGAAGCCCCCCAAAACTGGAGGGCCGGTGGACCACTCTTAGTGTGGCCTCTACCCTTTGACCTGTTTGGCATGGGTGACCCTACCAAGAGTCAAAGCACAAGGCCTGACTCCAGCCAGCAGAGCTCTCCAGGTCATTGAGGCACGCGAGCCCCCAAACCATGGCAAAGTTGTGGTCCGCTTGGAGGAGCCAGTTAAGTGAAGTAAAACTGTAGTAATCCGGCATCTGGAATTCAGAAATCCTGTTAATCTGGCCTCTACCTCACTCATCAATTCAGAATGTGAGTTGGAGGTCCAGAATACAAGCGGGAGTACACGCTTTGAGCTAGGTATGGCTGGAGCTGGGCCTCGGGCCTGGTCCCAGAGATCAGAAACATAGGGGGGATTTGAAGTAGGGATCAGAATCACGTTTATTATCACTGACACCTTGTGAAATATTTTGTTTAGTGGCAGCAGTACAGTGCTAGATGTAAAAAAATTACTGTCAGATTCAGGTAACAAATAAATAAATAGATATATAAACAAGTAATGGACAAATAAATAAGTACTGTAAAAGAGAATTAGTGATATAGTGTAAAACACAAAATGCTGGCAGAACTCAGCAGGCCAGACAGCATCTATGGGAGGAGGTAGTGACGACGTTTCGGGCCGAAACTCTTCATCAGGAGGGTGAAGAAACCCTCTCCTGATGAAGAGTTTCGGCCCGAAACGTCGTCACTACCTCCTCCCATAGATGTTGTCTAGCCTGCTGAGTTCTGTCAGCATTTTGTGTTTTTATTTATTTCCAGCATCTGCAGATTCACTCGTGTGCCTTAGTGATGCAGTGTACATGGGTTCATGACC
Source organism: Hypanus sabinus (assembly GCF_030144855.1). NCBI lineage: Eukaryota > Metazoa > Chordata > Chondrichthyes > Myliobatiformes > Dasyatidae > Hypanus > Hypanus sabinus. Next base: position 110,625,238 of record NC_082711.1, on the reverse strand, counting down.
ATTCACAAATCGGATGGTAGAGGGGAAGAAGCTGTTCCTGAATCGTTGAGTGTGTGTCCTCAGGCCCCTGTACCTCACCCTTGATAGCAGCGGTGAGAAGAGAGCCTGTCCTGGGTGATGGACGCTGCCTTTTTGAGGTATTGCCTTTTGAAGGTGCCCTCGATGGCTGCGGAAACCAGTGCCCGTGCTGAAGCTGGCTGAGTTTACAACTTTCTGCAGCTTTTTCTGATCCTGTGCACTGGCCCCTCCGTACCAGATGGTGATGCAACCAGTTACAATGCTCTCCACGGTACTCCAGTAGAAATTTGAGAGGGTCATTGGTGACATACCAATTCTCCTGAAACTCCTGAGTATCCCTGTGGAACATCCCCCTCAATTGGAGAGGTACCACTTTGGATTCTGTCTGGGGCGGAGGGGGGGGGTGATGACGAAGCTGAGGAAACTCCCAGCAGTCAGGTTTCTGGCAGTGAACCTGGCTCTGTGCCTCTGAGGGAAGGGGGAGAGGAGGCGAGTTCTGGTGATAGGAGATTCGCTAGACAGGGGATCAGAAAGGAGATTCTGTAGATGAGATTCCCGGATAGTATGTTGCCTCCTGGGTGACAAGGTCTGAGTTCTCAGATTGAGTCCCCAGTATTGCTATCCGGGAGGGTGAACAGCCAGAGGTCATGGTTCATGTAGATAGATAGGAAGAGTGTTGAGGCTCTGCAAAGTGAGTTCAGGGAGTTAGCTGCTAAGTTAAGTACAGGACGTCCAGGGCCGTGATCTCAGTATTGCTACCTGTGTCACATGCCAGAAAGACCGGAAATAGGAAGAACATACGGTTTAACAGATGGCTAAGGAGTTGGTGTAGGGGAAGTATCAGATGTTTATATCATCAGGCTCTCCTCCAGGGAAGGTGGGACCTGTACGGAAGGGACAGCTTGCACCTGAACTGGACGGGGACTAGTATTCCAGTGGGACGGTTTGCTGATGCTGCACGGTGGGGTTTAAACTAGGGTTGCAGGGGGGTGGGAACCAGAGTGTCAGAACAGAGAGTGGAGAGGCTGTGGAGACAGATGTTGCTGAGACCTCAAAGTCAGGAATCAAAAGGTTGAGCATGGTGCGACTAGTGTCCTGAGGTGTGTATACTTCAATGCAAGAGGTATCATAGGAAAGGTGAGCAAGCTCAGGGCAGGAATCAACAGCTGGAATTATGACGTAGTGAGATGGGGACAGGGCTGGCACAGGCTGCTTCCTGGCAAAGGTGTTCTTGGTAAGTGAGAGTACAAAGCTTGTCTGTGCTTGTCAGAATAAAGGGTAAAGATAACAAGTGTAGGGCAATTAGGTTTACAGGAGATATTGAGGCACTGGATAAGACAAAAAAGGAGCAGGTACAGGCAGGTAGGAACAAATGAGGTGCTTATGGAGTATAGGAAATGCAAGAGAACACTGTAGAAAGAAATCAGGAGGGCTAAAAGAACACGAGTGTGCCCCAGCAGACAAGGTGAAGGAGAATCCTACAGATAGGCTAACAGCAAAAGGATTGCAAGGGACAAAATTGGTCCTCTGGAAGATCAGAATAGTAGCTCATGTGTTGGGCCAACAAGACGGGGGAGGTTGAAAAGGATTTTTTGCATCTGTACTTGCTTAGGAGATGGACACAGAGTCTTTAGAAGTGAGGCAAAATGCACAAAATGCATCAACTTCATGGATCCTATACAGCTTGGAGTTGCTTGCTGTCTTGAGGCAGGCAAACTAGTACCGGAGGATTGGAGGACAGCTAATGTTGCTCCATTGTTTAAGAAAGGCTCTAAGAATAAACCAGGTAATTACAGGCCAGTGAACCTGACTGACATCAGTTATTGGAAGGTATTTAAAGGACCATATATATGAGTATTTGTATAGATGTGGACTGATCAGGGATAATCAACATGGCTTTGCGTGTGCTAGGTCATGTCTAACCAATCTTATTGAGCAAGTTACCAGGAAAGTTGAAGGCAAGGCACTGGATGTTGTCTATGTGGACTTTAGCAAGGCATTTGACAAGGTCCTGCATGGGAGGCTGGTCAAGAAGGTTCAGTCACTTGCCATTCAAGGTGAGGTAGGAAATTGGATTAGAATTTGGCTTTCTGGGAGAAGCCAGAGAGTGGTTGTCGATGGTTGTCTTTCTCTGACTGCAGGCCTGTGACTAATGGAGGGCCAGAGAGATCAGTGCTGGGTCCATTGTTGGTTGTCATCCATATTAATGACCTGGATGATAATGTGGTGAACAAAATCAGCAAATTTGCAGATGACACCAAGATTGGGGGTGTAGTGGACAGTTGCATAAGACATTGGTGAGACCTATTTTGGAGAATGTGTTCAGTTTTGGTCACCTACTTACAGAAAAGATGTAAATAATGTTGGAGTGTAGGGGAAATTTACAATGACTGGACTGGAGGTCCTGAGTGGTCAGGAAAGTTTGATGAGGTTAGGACTTTATTCCTTGGAGCACAGAAGGTTGAGGGGAAACTTGATAGAGGTATACAAAATTCTGAAAGCTATAGACAGGGTAAATGTAAACAGTTTTTCTTCCACTGAAATTGGGTGGAACTTCAACTGGAGATCATGGGTTAAGGGTGAAAGGTGAAAAGTTTAAGGGGGAAAATGAGGGGAAGCTTCTTCAGTCAGAAGGTTACGAGAGTGTACAATGAGTTGCAGTGCAAGAGGTTCATGTGAGTTCAATTTCAACCTTTAAGGGAAGTTTGGTAGGTACATGGTTGCAGGGTTGTAGTCCAGGCGCAGGTCGATGGGAGTGGGCAGCTTAAATGGTTCAGCATTAACTAGATGGGCTGAAAGGCCTGTTTCTGTGTTGTACTTTTCCAAGACTCTTTGACTCCTCGTGAAGTATAGCCGCTGCCAAGTCTTTTTTGTAATTGCATCAATATATTGGGCCCAGGATAGATCCTCAGAGATGTTGACACCCTTTCCATTGCTGATCCCTCGATGACGAGGGGTGTATTTTCCCTCCACTTCCCCTTCATGAAGTCCACAATCAGTTCCTGAATCAGTGACTGGGATGCAGAATGTATGTATCTTCTCCCACTCTCTGGGTCCAATAGGAAATTTATATTATTGTCTGATTTGTAAAAAAGTATAGTGAAATAAAAAAGAACTGTGGAGGGAGCAAAAAAGAATTACGAGGATGTTACTGAGCTGGAGAGCCTGTGTTATCAGATGGGACAGATCAGGCTCAGACTGCTTTCCCTGGAGTGGAGGAGGCTGAGAGGTGATTTCATAGATCAGAAGCTCAAACTGTGGGAGCAGAATTAGACCATTCAGCCCATCGAGTCTGTTCTGGCATTCCATCATGTCTGATTTATTTTCCATCTCAACCACGTTCACCTGTCTTCTCCATGTAAGCTTTGATGACCCGACTAATCAAGAATCTATCAAACTCCACTTTAAGTGTCCTGCACGGCCGTCTGTGACAACGTAATCCACAGATTCACTACTCTCGGGCTAAAGAAATTCCTCCTCATCTCTGTTCTAAATGCATGTCCCTGAATTCTAAGGCTGTGCCCGCTGGTCCTAGACTCCCCCAATATAGGAAACATCCTCTCCACAGCCGCTCTATCTAAAAAGAAAAGATTAAAGATTTGTGGGTGAAGACAGCAGTGCTCCTGATCAACATCAAGCTGGTTCAGGAGTCTGATGGTGGAAGGGTAATCAGTGTTCCTGAACCTGGTGGTGTGGGTCCTCAGGTTCCTGTACCTCTTGCCTGATGGTAGTAGCGAGAGCACAGCATGGCCTGGGTGGTGGGAGTCCCCCATGATGGGTGCTGCTTTCTTGTGGCAAAGCTTCGTGTAGATGTGGTCACTGATGGAGAGGGACTTGCCTGTGAAGGACCGGGCCGTATCCACCACTTGATGATGGATGATGCTTTCCTGTGACAGTGCTCCATGCAGATGTGGTCACTGTTGGGGGGGGGGACTTTATCCCTGATGGACTGGGCCATATCCACCCCTTTCTGCCCTTCCACATCCTCAGACTTCTTCATATTTGTGACAAAGGATCCTCAGCCTAAAGCATTAATTGTGTTTCTCTTGGCACAGATGCAGATATGCTGAGATTTGCCACTGATGAGGACCTAATGCTTTCAATTACTCCATTTCTTCATTAGTGAGGGTGTCGAAGGTTACAGGGAGAAGGCAGGATAATGGGTGAAGAGGGTTAATAAATCAGCCATGATGAAATGGTGGAGCGGACTCAATGGGACCAATAGGCTAATTCTGCTCTTATGATCTTATGGCGATCATTGATTCACACAGCACAGAAACAGACCCATCGGCCTACCAAGCCTGGGCCAACCATCAGACACCAATTTACACTAATCCTATAAAAAAATCCTTTAACTTTCTCCACATTCTCCCTCCCACTTATACACTAGGTGCAATCTACATCGGTCAACTAACCTACGTCCTCGGGGTGTGGGAGGCAACGGAAAATGGCTACCCAGGTTGATCGGTGGTTGAGGCAAATGGCATTGATTGCTGATGCAAATGTCAGCAAGTTATGTTGCAGTTTTATTAAAGACTAGTTGGACCACGTTGGAGTATTGCATACAGTTCTGGTCACCCATTTGAGGAAGGGTGTTGAGGCTTTGGAGAGGCTCAGAATGGATTAGAGGACACGTGCTGTAACGAGAGGTTGGACGAACTTGGGCTGTTTCCTCTGGAGCAGCAGAGGCTGAGGAGGGGTCTGAGAGGTTTATAAGATTATGAGAGGCATAGATAGAGTAGACAGACAGTGTCTTTTTTTCAGGATTGAAACGTCTAATATCAGAGGGTATGCATTGAAGGAGAGTGGGGATAGTTTTAAAGGGGATGTGAGGGGAAGTTTTTTACACAGAGTGCTGGGCTCCCTAAATGCACTGCCTGGGATGGTGCTCGAGGCAGATGCATTAGGGACTTCTAAGAGATGTTCAGGGAATGTGGGGGGAATGGAAGGATATGAACATTGTGTAGGCACAAGAGGCTATTTCACTACTAATTTGTTTGGTTCCGCACAGCATCGTGGACTGAAGGGCCTGTTTCTGCATTGTACTGTTCTGAACAGCCACAGGAGAAAGTGGAAACTCCACACAGACAGGTCAGGATCGAACCAGGTTCTCCAGCACTGCAAAGTAGCCCTTCTACCCACAGTGCCACACGCTTCCCCCACTAAATACCAGACCTTCTGAGAGCTTCCAGCACTGTTTGTTTTTAACGTGAAGCCTCTGAAGTATGTTTAGTCCGTCAGACTAGATATACCAAAGTTCAAAAAGTTCACATGTTCTCAGTAAATTTCAAAGTAAATTTATTGTCAAACTATGTATATGAAAGTAACGTATGCCATCCTGAGATTCATTTTCTTGTAGGCATTCACAGTAAATACAAGAAACACAATGAACAACTGTACACAAAGACTGACAATGTCCAAAAGAAGGCAATCTGTGCAAATGCAAAAAAAAACAATTAATAATAATAATTAAATAAATAATGTCAACATGAGATGTAGAGTCCTTGAAAGTGAGTCCGTAGGTTGTGGGACGAGGTGAATGAAGTTGACTGTTTTCCCCTCTGGCTCAAGAGCCTGATGATTGAGGCGTAATAACTGTTCCTGAACTTGGTGGCGTGTGTCCTGAGGCTCCTGAAATACAGGCAACAATTTAATGAAGATCTTTTGTTTCCAGATATAAGCTTGGAGTTGTCTTGAAGGGAAGTTCTTTTCTTTGTATGTACAGTCTTTGCCTGTTCCTTGTCTAAACGTCTGTCGTATTCCAACCCTTCTTTAGGCCTGAACAAGTCCAAGTAGGTATGCTGAAACTGTAAGCCAGGAAGGAGTCATGGTGAGTAGTTTCTTGACTGATTCGTCCAACAGCTTGGCCTCGAATAACATTTGTGTTTCAGTACTGAGAATGGAAAGACCATTAAGTATAGGAGCAGAATTAGGCCAGTCAGTTCATCGAGTCTGCTCTGGCATTCCATCATGGCTGACCTATTATCCCTCTCAACCCCATTCTCCTGTCTTCTCCCCATAACCTTTCACACCCTTACTAAACAAGAACCTATCAACCTCCACTTTAAATAAACCCAATGACTTGGCCTCCACAGCTGTTTCTGGTCATGAATTCCACAGATTCACCACCCTTTGCTTGGATAAATTCCTCTCTGTTCTAAAGGGACATCATTGTCTACTGAGACAGTTCCCTCTGGTGCTAGACTCTCACACTATAGGACACATCCTCTCCACATCTACTCTACTAGGCCTTTTAATATTTGATAGATTTCAGTTAGATCCCCCTTCCCACCCCATTCTTCCCATGCCTCTCGCCCAGTAAGGAACATGTCACCTTCTGAGCAAATCTCTTTCTGTGCAATCCGCTCTACATTGTCCTCATCAACAGTCCCAGGACAGCTACATTCTGAAGAAAACTTCAGATCAGAGAGTGGGAGTAGTAGGGAGGCAGTGATGAAGCTGGGAGGTGATAGGTGGAAAAGGTAAAGGGCTGAAGAAGAAGGAATCTGATGGGAGAGGAGAATGGACCATGGGAGAAAGGGAAGGAAGAGGGGCACCAGAGTGAGGTGATCGGCAGGTGAGGAGAAGAGAAGGAATAAGAGGGGAGCCAAAGCTTCTGTACCTCCTGCCCGATGGTATTAACAAGACAATAGCATGGCCTGCATGGTGGGTGTTCCTTGACGATGGTTCTGCCTTCCTTTGGCAGGTTCCTTGCGGATGTGCACAATGATGGGTAGGGCTCTGCCTGAGATGGACTGGCACGTATCCACTGCTTTTTCCATTTGCATTGACTGGCTGCATCATGGCCTGGTATGGAAACAACAATGGAAAATCCTACAAAAAGTAATGGATACAGCCCAGGCAATCATGGGTAAAGCCCTCCCCCTCCCATTGAACACAGCTACACAGAGACCTGATACAGGAAAGCAACATCCATCATCAGGGACCCCCACCATCCAGGCCATGCTCTCTTCTCACAGGATCGGAAAAAGCTGCAGAAAGTTGTAAACTCAGCCAGCTCCATCATGGGCACCAGCCTGCACGGCCTCCAGGACATCTTCAAAAGGTGTTGCCTCAAGAAGGCAGCCTCCATCATTAAGGACTCCCATCAACCAGGTCATGCCCTCTTCTCATTGCTACCATCTGGGTGGAGGATGGGTCCAGAAGACACACACTCAACGTCTCAGGGACAGCTTCTTCCCCTCTGCCATCAGATTTTCGTACTCTTTTTTGCACTACTTATTAAATTTCATCTATTTACTTAATTTGGAGGTACAGCATGAAACAGGCTCTTCCAGCCCTTTGAGGCATGGTGCCCAGCAATCCCCCAGTATAGCCCTAGGCTAATCACATGATAGCTTACAGTGCCCAGCAATCCCCCAGTATAGCCCTAGGCTAATCACATGATAGCTTACAGTGACCAACTAACCAGTCCGCCTGTGGACTGTGGGTGGAAACCAGAACACCCAGAGGAACCTGACTCTGACACCCCCGTGGTTAAGGGGAGGACTCCTTACAGACGTCACCAGGCATCTGTAAGGACAGCACCTTACAGGCGCTAACCACTGCTAACATGGTGCCCCATCAGTGTGGGTCTTCAGGTCTGTGTACCCCTCACTGATTGTAGTAATGAAAAAGCTTTTATTTACACCTAGTAGCCACTTTACCCCTGAAAGTGGCCACTGAGTGTACGTCCGTGGCCTTCTGCTCTGTGGCCCATCCGCTTCAAGGTTCAACGTGTTGTGCATTCAGAGACGCTCTTCTGCACACCACTGTTGTAACACGGGGATACTTGAGTCACTGTCTCCTTCCTGTCAGCTTGAACCAGTCTGGCCATTCTCCTCTGACCCCTCTCATTAACAAGGCATTTTCACCCTCAGAACTGCCACTCACTGAATTATTGTTTTGTTTTTCACACCATTCTCTAAACTCTGGACTGTGGTGTGTGAAAATCCCAGATCAGCAGTTTCTGAGAGACTCAAACCACCCCGTCTGGCACCAACAATCATTCCACCATCAAAGTCACTCAGATCACATTTCTTCCCCAGTCTGATGTCTGACCTCTTCACCATGCCCGCGTGTTTTTGTGCATTGAGTTGCTGCCCCGTGATTGGCTGATTGGATATTTGCAGTAACGAGCGGGTGTCGGGGTACCTCATCAAGTGACCACTGTCAGGAAATGTGTTGTTTTGCGGGACCGCTACAGTGCAATACTTCATATTAAAAGCTATAAATTACAATAAGAAGTACATTTTAAATAAGTTATGCTGAAGGAGATCAAGGACCCTGTACTGACGGTGGTTTTCTTTGCTTCACAGTGCCAACACTGGACAGCAACAATCGCGTCCAAGGAGAGACTTGACAATGGAATGAAACTGTGAGTGCTTGAGGATTAATTAAAGCTCGCCGTCAATCGGAGCCCGTGGCTGAGTGCGATGAGTAGTGAAACGTGTCTCTGTTTTGCAGACAGATAGGATGGGAAACAGGAAGTCAAGTGTTGCCAATGTCCTGCATAAAAGCTCCCAGGGTGTCATCATCATCGAGTCGCCTCTAGTAAGTCTAACGTTCCTCACCTACAATGACTAAAGATTAGCTTTGGTACATCAAAACATCGAAACACACAGTGAAAAGCGGCATTTGCGTCAAATCAGTGAGCATTCTGCTGGGGGCAGACCACAACTGGCCAGCACCAAAATAGCACCTCCACAAATTAGTAACCCTAAATCATTTTCTTTTCTGCATTCTGGCTCCCTCTCACCCCTTCTCTTCTCCTTTCCTGCCCATCAACTCCCTCTGGTTCCCCTCCTCTTTTTCTTTCTCCCATGGTCCACTCTCCTCTTCTGTCAGATCCCTCCTTCTTCAGCCCTTTACCTCTTCATCCCACCTCCCCCTTCACCTGGTCTCACCCATCACCTCCCAGCTTCTTACTTCATCCCACCTCCCCCTTCACCTGGTCTCACCTATCACCTCCCAGCTTCTTACTTCATCCCACCTCCCCCTTCACCTGGTCTCACCTATCACCTCCCAGCTTCTTACTTCATCCCACCTCCCCCTTCACCTGGTCTCATCTATCACCTCCCATCTTCTTAATTCATCCCACCTCCCCCTTCACCTGGTCTCACCTATCACCTCCCAGGTTCTTAATTCATCCCACCTCCCCCTTCACCTGGTCTCACCTATCACCTCCCAGCTTCTTAATTCATCCCACCTCCCCCTTCACCTGGTCTCACCTATCACCTCCCAGCTTCTTAATTTATCCCACCTCCCCCTTCACCTGGTCTCACCTATCACCTCCCAGCTTCTTAATTCAACCCACCTCCCCCTTCACCTGGTCTCACCTATCACCTCCCAGCTTCTTACTTCATCCCACCTCCCCCTTCACCTGGTCTCACCTATCACCTCCCAGCTTCTTACTTCATCCCACCTCCCCCTTCACCTGGTCTCACCTATCACCTCCCAGCTTCTTAATTCATCCCACCTCCCCCTTCACCTGGTCTCACCTATCACCTCCCAGCTTCTTAATTCATCCCACCTCCCCCTTCACCTGGTCTCACCTATCACCTCCCAGCTTCTGTCTTCATCCCACCTCCCCCTTCACCTGGTCTCACCTATCACCTCCCAGCTTCTGTCTTCATCCCACCTCCCCCTTCACCTGGTCTCACCTATCACCTCCCAGCTTCTTAATTCAACCCACCTCCCCCTTCACCTGGTCTCACCTATCACCTCCCAGCTTCTTACTTCATCCCACCTCCCCCTTCACCTGGTCTCACCTATCACCTCCCAGCTTCTGTCTTCATCCCACCTCCCCCTTCACCTGGTCTCACCTATCACCTCCCAGCTTCTGTCTTCATCCCACCTCCCCCTTCACCTGGTGTCACCTATCACCTCCCAGCTTCTGTCTTCATCCCACCTCCCCCTTCACCTGGTGTCATCTATCACCTCCCAGCTTCTTAATTCAACCCACCTCCCCCTTCACCTGGTCTCACCTATCACCTCCCATCTTCTTAATTCATACCACCTCCCCCTTCACCTGGTCTCACCTATCACCTCCCAGCTTCTTAATTCATCCCACCTCCCCTTCACCTGGTCTCACCCATCACCTCCCATCTTCTTAATTCATACCACCTCCCCCTTCACCTGGTCTCACCTATCACCTCCCAGCTTCTTAATTCATCCCACCTCCCCCTTCACCTGGTCTCACCTATCACCTCCCAGCTTCTTACTTCATCCCACCTCCCCCTTCACCTGGTCTCACCTATCACCTCCCAGCTTCTTCATCCCACCTCCCCCTTCACCTGGTCTCACCTATCACCTCCCAGCTTCTTACTTCATCCCACCTCCCCTTCATCTGGTCTCACCTATCACCTCCCAGCTTGTATTCCTTCCCATCCCCCCACTTTCTTATTCTGGCTTCTGTCCCCTTCCTTTCCAAACCTGGTGGAGGTTCTTGGCCCGAAACATCGACCGTTAATTCCTCTCCACAGATACTCCCTGACCTGCTGAGTTCCTCCAGCATTTTGAGTGTGTGTTGTTCTGCATTTCCAACATCTGCAGCCTCCCTTGTGTTCACTACTAACCCTCACCCTTACACCTTTGGAATGTGGGAGGAAAGTGGAGCACGCATGGAAACCCACGCGGTCACAGGGAGAATATACAATCTCTCACAGACGGTGGTGGGAATTGAACCACAATTTTAGAACTGGTGCTGTAATGCATTTCACTGACCCGACAGCAGTCACATGGCAATGTAACTCATTCACTCATGAGCCAATAGTCTCCTTCCAGCCTCTCCCCCTTCATCTGCCCATCACCCACATGCTTGTCCCAGCAGTTCCCCTCCCTCCCTCCCTCCCTCCCTTTATTCATCACTCCACCTTTTCCCCCAAGGTCGGTGTTGTGGATAGTGCAGAAGGTTATCAAGGGGTTCAACGGGATATTGATGGAAGGCAGGGCTGGGCTGAGGAGTGGCAGATGGAGTTCAACCCAGAAAAGGGCAAAGCAATTCACTTTCACAGGGCAAATCTGAAAGCAGAATGCAGGGTTAATGGCAAAACTCATAGCAGTGTGGAGGAACAGAGGGATCTTCTTGTCCACATCTGCAGATCCCGCAAAGTTGCCAAGCAAGTTGGTAAAGAAGGTGTTAATAGTCAAGGGATTGAGTTCAAGAGCTGCAAGCTAATGTGGCAGCTCTATGAAACTCTGGTTAGATCACACTTGGAGAACTGTGCTCAGTTCTGGTCACCTGATTGTGTAAAGAGAGCGTTTGGCACATTGGCCCGAATAACTCCCGAGTACAGGAGTTGAGACATTATGTTGGAGTGCAGAGAAGATTTATAAGTATGTTGCCAGAATTAGAGAACTTGAGTTTTGGGAAAGATTGAATAGGCTCAGTCTTTATTCCCTGGAGCGTAGGAGTATGAGGGGAGATTTGCCAGAGATTTACAAAATTATGAGGGGGAGCGTTAGGGTAAATGCAAGCAGGTTTTCCCACTGAGGTTGGGTGAGATGATAACTAGAGGTCATGGGTTGAGGGTGAAAGGTGAAATGTTTAGGGTGAACCTGAGGGGAGGTTCTTCACTCAGAGGGTGGTGAGATTTTCGAATGAGAACCAGCAGAAGTGGTGATTGCGGTTTCGATTTCAACATTTAAGAGAAGTATATGGATGGGAGGGGTATGGAGGGCTATGGTCTGGCTGCAGGTCGATGGGACTAGGCAGAATAACAGACTGGATGGCCAGTGTCTGCAGGGTAGTGCTCTGTCACTCCTGAATCTACCTTGACATTGCACCTGTCATTTCCCTTTGAACTTTCCGTGGGAGCTCAGGTCAGTCAGAGGTGACCGTCGAACAGGTAGGAGGGTCACCCCACGTCCTCGGGGAGGAACGCTGTGCAACTGTACTGCCTCAGAGGGGTGGTACAGGCCCATCTCCAGGAGGGGCTTCCGACGGCTGAAGGGTCTCAGTGTGATCGGAAAAAGTTGTAGAAAGTTGTAAACTCAGCCAGCTCCATCATGGGTACTGGCCTCCCCGGCATCGAGGACATCTTCAAAAAAGTGATGCCCCAAAAAGGTAGCATCTGTCATCATGAGCTCTTCTCATTGCTACCATCGGGGAGGGGGTACTGGAGTCTGACGCCACACTCGTTCAGCATTTTCAAATGGACAACGAGCCCATGAACACAACGTCACTATTTTGTTCTCTTTTCACACCACTTATTTATTTTATATTCCTTATTGTAACATATATAAAAAATAACTATTGCACATACAACTGCAGCCACAAAACAACAAATTTCACAACGTATTTCAGTGATATTAAACCTGAGTCACATTCTGATTCTGAAACTTTGACTGTTCATTCCTCTCCTTAGACGCTGCCTGACCTGCTGAGTTCCTCTGGCTTTTTTTGTGTGGCACTCTAGGTCTCCTACTTCTACATTTCTCTGCTGGCACAGGAAGCTTGTTGTACTTCTCTTAAAATTCAGGGGTCTTGAAAGGCTGAGATAGAGTGGACTTGGAGAAAATGTTTCCTGTAATGGAGGGGTCCAGGGCCAGAGGGCACAGCTCTGGATACAGGGATGTCCATTTCAAACAGAGATGAGGAGGAGTTTCTTTAGCCAGAGGCTGGTGAAATGTGGAATCATTGCCACAGACGGCTGTGGAGGCCAAGACATTGGGTATATTTAAAGTGGAGGTTGATGGGCTCTTGATTAGTCAGGGCATAGAAGGTTATGGGGAGAAGGAAGGAGAATAGGGGTTGAGAAGAGTAATAAATCAGCAATGATAGAACGCTGGAGCAGACTTGATGGACTGAATGGCCTAATTCTGCTCCTAATCTTCTCATGATATGCCTGTTTCTTGGAGGCCTTTTTGAACGGCAATATCCCGTAGCTGAGGGCTCCCACCTGTAAAAGCCAAGATATGAAAAGCTGTGGTGCCATTCTGCATCTCCTTTCTGCTCAGGCACGGGGTGTCAGTATTTCACTGAAAATACTCGAAAAGTGCAACTTAAGCATTCTGTTTGGACGCACCATTGCTTGGTCTGGTAACTGCTCTGTCCGTGACCGCAAGGAACCGCAGAGTCGTGGTCACAGCTCAGCACATCACAGAAACCAGCCTCCCCTCCACGGACTCCATCTCCACTTCTCACTGCCTCGATAAAGTAGCCAGGATAGTCAAAGACCCCGCCCACCCCGACGTTCTCTCTTGTCTTAATCACAAAAAAAACTTCTGCAGCTGCTGGAAACCCAGAGCAACACACACAAAATACTAGAGGAACTCAGCCGGTCTGGCAGCATTGACAGAGAGGAATAACCAGTCAACATTTTGGGCCAAGGCCCTTCATTAAGACTTTGCATCTTCTCCTGTCTCTCTTTGGGCAGAAGATCCAAAAGCCTGAAGTGATTTACCACTGGGTTGAAGGACAGCTTCTGTCCCATTGTTCTGACCTTTCACTTTATTATCTACCTGCACTGCCCTCTTTCCGTAGCTGTTTCACTTTATTCTACACTGTTAGTGTTTGGCCTTGTTCTACCTCAATACACGTGTATTGATTTTGTCTGTACGAACAGTATGTAAGACCAACTTCTCACTGTATCTCCGTAAACCAATTCCAATTCCAACACTTGGTGCTAGAAATCCAGAACAAAAACAGGAAGTGCTGGAAAGACTCAGCTGGTTGGGCAGCTATGTGTAAGGTGAGAGTCCGTGTTAACGTTTCATAGATCTGTAATGTGGAGCAAGTCACGTGAATCAATTCTTTATGAGTGGCATTGAACACTGTGGATGAGGGGGCCTGCTTTGCTTCCATGGGGGAAATCCACGGACAGTAGGTGACAGAGCTCCAAAGACCTAGATTCCATCCTGATCTCAGACGTTGTCTGCGTGGAGTTTGCACACTCGCCCTGTGCTTCAGTGGGTTTTGTCCAGGTGCTCCAGTCCCCTCCCACATAGAACACAGAAGACAGAACACCACACCCCAACACAAGCCCTTAGGCCCACAATGTGATCATTAAGGACCCCAATCGCCCAGGACGTGCCCTCTTCCCATTGCTACCATCAGGAAGTGGGTACAGGAGCCTGAAGACACACACTCAATGTTTCAGGAACCGCTTCTTCCCCTCCACTATCAGATTCCTGAATGGACATTGAACCCATGAACACTACCTCAATATTTTTCCTTCTTTTTTTGCACTAATTATTTAACTTAATTTCCTTTTTATGTGCACTTCTTACTGTAATTTATAGTTGTTATTTTTAAATATTGCAATGTACTGCTGCCACTAAACACAAATTTCACAAAATGCTGGCTAACCGGCTAAATTCATCCTGATCAGACAGGAGTTATCCCAGGTAGGTTCCCTTTTTCCAATGTCAGATGCCTCCTTAATACTATGCATGCTGATCATGAGAAAGCTAGTGGGGCAGCAATTTTATCCCTTGAAGCACAGAAGGCTTTTGACCAGCTTGAGTGGCCTTACACGTTTGAGTTGTTGTACAGTTTTGGGTTCGGCAAGTCACTTGTATCCTGGGTAAAACTGATATACGCCAGCCCAATGTGTTCTATTATAACCAATGGTGACAATTCAAATATGTTTCCCCTACACCGTTCAGTTCAGCAGGGTTGCCCTCTCTCGCCCGTTGGCCCTCTTTGCTTTTGCGGTAGAGCCCCTTGCCCTAAAAAATAAAAAGTCACCCAAATATTGTGGGTTTGAAAGTGGGAAGTATCGAAACACTTTAGTTTATATGCCGACGATGTGATACTCTACTTACAAAACTCAGAAAAATCAGTCCCCCTTCTTCTAGATTTGATCACCTCTTTTGGCAGACTGTCGGGCAATACTACTCAATTTGTTGGGCAAAAAGTGACTTGGTGCCCCTCTCCAACATCTACACGCGGGGTTTTTTGGAAAGTGTCCCGTTCAAAGTAGTTAAAGATCAATTTACTTATCTTGGCTTGGCAATCCCCAAAGATCCTAAATTACTATTTAAATTAAACTTTGCAGAGTTTATTTCAAAGCTTAAGCAGAATATAGAAAGTTGGAAAACTCTACCTCAATCCATGATTGGTCGTATAAATTCAATTAAAATGATTTCTCTTCCAAGGTTTCTCTAGCTTTGTCAAAATCTCCCCATTTTTCTTACATCAGCCTTCTTTAAAGAGTTGGACTCCATACTTTTGTCTTATATCTGGAATTATAAGAATCACAGGATTTCGAAATTTCATTTACGAAAGTCCAAGTCTGAAGGAGGGCTGGGATTACCTGTATTGGGCTGTCAGTGCTAGGGCTCTCATGTTTTGGCAACAGGGGGCTCCGGATAACCAGCCCCTGGGGCTCCCTCATGGCGGTGTATGGAGTCTAACTCTGTTATAAATTCCTCCGTGCCAGCCATGCTGCTCTCTAAGCTAGAAGAGCATGGGGCTTCAAAAAATTTGTTTTGTTTTGAAAAATTCCACAGGAATTCTAAATCAGATTAGGAATGTTCTGAATTTACCAGAGACCTCTGTACAAACACCAATCTGCTTCAATCACTCCTTTCTACCCTCATGGTCAGATGCTTGGAGGGAGTAGGGTCTAGTTTCTATTGAAGACCTGTACATAGAGGGACGGTTTGCAACTGAAAGAGAAATTTGAGCTGCCTCACTCGCACTTTTATCGTTACTTACGAACTAGACACTACATTCAATCTAAGATTTGTAATTTTGAAATCCTTCCAGGGAAGCATATATTTTTTGATATTTTAAAGAACCCTCCTGAGTCCAAGCATCTCATTTCTAAGTTTGTACATTTGTTCGATGATCGCACTGTAACTTCTACTGTGAAGATTAGAGACGCCTGGAGAGAGGAAGTGGGCATTGAATTATCTGAAGCTGCCTGGAACAAGGTTTGGTCTATGATATAGGCTTCCTCTGTTAACAGCAGACACCAACTGATCCAGTTTAAAGTTGTCCACTGTCTCCGCTTATCTAAATTTAGATTGCACAGGATTTACCCCTCTGTCTCGCCAAGGTGTGATAGATGCCACGGGATGGAGACCACGTGGTCACACACCTTTAGGTTTTGCCCACTACTGACTGGATTTTGGCCCAAAATATCTGACTGGTTGTCAAAGGCCTATAAAAGATCGTTCCCCTTGGAAGCTGGGCTCGCCATCTTTGGCTGCTCGCAATCCACTCTGCGCTTCCCTACAGCCATACAACAGTCTCTGATGCTGGGGATGACTGACCCTCAGACTTACCCTGAGGGAATGGAGATCACCCTCTCCCCCTTCCTTTCAGAGACAGATGGCTGACATGACCTCAGTCATACAGATGGAGAAACTTAGGTTCTTGAGAACCAATGCAATTAAAAATTTTTCAGCTATCTGGGTTCCATTTCTTGCCTACCTGGATGAGGCCAGGGGCAGATGAACAATTTCCCCCCAGCTGATTTCTCAGGGCCCTCATTTGAGATTTAATGTTTAGTATTTTTGTACAATAGGCATCCCTCTAATGTTATATCCCCTTTGTTTTTGCTTATTTCATTTTTACACATGGCTGATCTGGTATGTGCTTGTTGATTTCTGTATTTCTTTTTAAATTTTGAAAACAAAGTATTAAAAAAACAACAGATTTCATGACATATGTCAATGATATTAAATCTGATTCTGATTCCGACTTTCTAACCTACTCCCAGATTGTTCTAAACTTCCCTCCCACATGGTCCATTTTTCTATCATCTGTGCATCTGTCTAAGAACCTCTTAAATGTCCCTAATGCATCTGTCTCCAGCACTACCCTTGGCAGCAGTTTCACACACTCAACATTCTGTGCAAAAAAACAACTTTCCTCTGGCTGTCCAGCATTTCTATGCCTTTAATCATCTTGTACACCTCTAACACATCCTCCAAAGGGGAAAATCACCAGCTTACTCAATGTATCCTCTCTAGCCATACTCTCTAATCCAGACAGCATCCTGGTAAATCTCCTCTGCACCCTCTCTAATCCAGACAGCATCCTGGTAAATCTCCTCTGCACCCTCTCTAATCCAGACAGCATCCTGGTAAATCTCCTCTGCACCCTCTCTAATCCAGACAGCATCCTGGTAAATCTCCTCTGCACCCTCTCTAATCCAGGCAGCGTCCTGGTAAATCTCCTCTGCACCCTCTCTAATTCAGGCAGCGTCCTGGTAAATCTCCTCTGCACCCTCTCTAATCCAGGCAGCATCCTGGTAAATCTCCTCTGCACCCTCTCTAATCCAGGCAGCATCCTGGTAAATCTCCTGTGCACCCTCTCTAATCCAGACAGCGTCCTGGTAAATCTCCTCTGCACCCTCTCTAATTCAGGCAGCGTCCTGGTAAATCTCCTCTGCACCCTCTCTAATCCAGGCAGCATCCTGGTAAATCTCCTCTGCACCCTCTCTAATCCAGGCAGCGTCCTGGTAAATCTCCTCTGCACCCTCTCTAATCCCGTCAGCGTCCTGGTAAATCTCCTCTGCACCCTTTTCACATCCTCTCTACATTATGAGGCAATCAGAACTGTAACAGCAAAGTGCTGATGAAGGGTGTTGGCTGAAACTTCAATTGTTTATTTCCTCTCCTGGCCTTGTGTTCCCTCCAACATTTTGTGACTGCTGCTCTGAATTTCCAGCATCTGCAGAACCTTTTGTACTTAGGAGAAGAGAGGATGTCTGGGGTGGTTGGGGGTTTTGTGCATTGGTCTTGAACTGAGATACCCCAGAGAATTGCAGGGTGGTGGGTTAACTGATCCGGTGACTGGTGGATCCTCTGGTGGGAGTGTGGGAAGAATATGTCGCTGAGAAATTTAGTAGAGAATGGGATTTCCTTGTGGGCCAGAATAGAGTCAATGGGCTGAATGGCCCCTTTTTATGTCATAGGGAGGTATAGAATGATTACCCATTCAGTAACTTAGTCCCTAAACATAATGCCCTTAACAGCGAGCTCCACCAGGCAGTGTTTGAGTGTGAATATCATGGTGTTTGTGTTTCTGATAAATTGGTTTATTGTTGTCACATATACTGAGAAACAGTAGAAACCTTGCCTTGTCTAATGTTCATACAGACCAGATCCTTAGTGCATTGGGGGTATCACACTCAGTGGCCACGTTATGTACACCTGCACACCTACTCATTAATGGCAACATCTAATCAGCCAATCATGTGGCAGCAACTCAATGCATAAAAGCACGCAGACATAGTCAAGAGGTTCAGTTGTTGTTCAGACCAAACATCAGCATGGAGAAGAAATATGAAGTAAATAACATTGACTGTGGAATGATTGTTGGTGCCAGACGGGGTGGTTTGAGTATCTCAGAAACTGCTGATCCACTGGGATTTTCACAGAGTTTAGAGACAATGGTATGACAAAGACATTGAGTGAGTGGCAGTTCAGTGGGAGAAAACGGCTTGTTAATGAGAGAGGTCAGAGGAGAATGGCCAGACTGGTTCAAGCTGGCAGGAGGCTGACAGCGACTCAAATAACCACACATTACAACAGTGGTGTGCAGAAGAGCATCTCTGAATGCACAAAACATTCAACGTTGAAGTGGATGGGCCACAGCAGACCTCCAACGT
This sequence comes from Hypanus sabinus, assembly GCF_030144855.1. Lineage (NCBI taxonomy): Eukaryota > Metazoa > Chordata > Chondrichthyes > Myliobatiformes > Dasyatidae > Hypanus > Hypanus sabinus. The sequence continues at coordinate 110,606,651 of NC_082711.1, read as the reverse complement.
ACACTTAATGACCACTTTGTGAGGCACAGGAGGTAGTTAAAAAAGTAGCCTCTGAGTGCAGAATGAAGAGTAACAGCTACACAGGACGTGCAGTGCAGGTAGACAGTGAGGTGCAAGGTCATAACAAGATAGACAGTGAAGTCAAGACGAGAGTCTGTCTTATCATACAAGAGGTCTGTTCAACAGTGGGATAGAAGCAGTCCTTGAGCCTGGTGGGCTTTCAGGCTGTTGTATCGTCTGTCTAATGGGAGTGGGGAGAAGAGGGTATGGCCAGGGTTGGGTGGGTCTTCAGTTATGTTTGACGATCAGTGTGCTTATCTACATTTATAGTATGCTGTGGGCATGCATTGCCAGGCTTTGTAAATGGTTTACCACCAATAGAGAAATTCTGTTTGTGTTTTATGTGTGTCTTCAGGAATTCGGGGGTAATCTTGCTGACGACTCCACTCCCAAAACCCCTCCACCATCGACAAGTGCTCGAGAAGCCAGCAGCGGGGACCGTGAACTCTCAGCGAACTCAGGCGGACTCAACGACTCAGAGGTGAAAGGATTACTGACCGAACCGACAAGCGGAGGACAAGGCACTGATCCTAGAGACACAACCAAAGATCCCGCAGAACCAAAAAAAGTCCCTGTGGGGGAAGAGAAAATCCCAGTAGAACCAGGCAAAGTCCCCACAGAGCAGGATCAAGTCCGCACAGTGCCAAATGATGTTCCCACAGAACTAGGCAAAGTCCCAGCAGAAACAGGAGATGTGCCTACAAAACCTAAAAAAGTCCTAGGTGAAGTTCAGACAGAGTCAGGCATAATCACTGCAGAAACGGATGATGCTCCCACAAAACCTGACCAAATCCCAGCACAAACAGAAGTCCCCACAGAACCAGACAAAATTCTAGCAGAACCAGGAGAAGCTCCCAATGAACTGGGCATAACCCCAGCAGTGCTAGGGGAAGTCCCCACAAATCTGGACAAGGTCCCAACAGAAACAGGTGAAATTCCCAATGAATTGGACCAAGTTTCAGCAGAAGCAGGTGACGTCTCCAGTGAACTGAACATAACTCTAGTAGAATCAGACAATGTTCCCACAAAACTGGATAATGCCCCAGCAGAATCAGACAATGTTCCCACAAAACTGGATAATGCCCCAGCAGAATCAGACAATGTTCCCACAAAACTGGATAATGCCCCAGCAGAATCAGACAATGTTCCCACAAAACTGGACAATGCCCCAGCAGAATCAGACAATGTTCCCACAAAACTTGACCATGTCCCACCAGAAACAGACAATGTCCCCTCAAATCTGGAGCATGTCCCAATAGAAATAGACAATGCCCCCACAAAGATGGACAAAATCCCAGCAGAATCTGACAATGTCCGCACAAACCTGGACAAAATCCCAGCAGAATCTGACAATGTCCCCACCAAGCTGGACAAAATACCAGCAGAAACAGACAATGTCCCCTCAAATCTGGAGCATGTCCCAATAGAAATAGACAATGCCCCCACAAAGATGGACAAAATCCCAGCAGAAGCTGACAATGTCCCCTCAAATCTGCACCATGTCCCAGCAGAATCTGACAATGTCCCCATGAAGCTGGACAAAATCCCAACAGAATCTGACAATGTCCCCTCAGATCGGGACCATATCCCAGCAGAATCTGACAATGTCCCCTCAGATCTGGACCATGTCCCAGCAGAATCTGACAATGTCCCTACAAAGCTGGACAAAATCCCAGCAGAAGCTGACAATGCCCCCACAAAACTGGACCATGTCCCAGTAGAAACAGACAATGCCCCCACAAATCTGGAGCATGTCCCAATAGAAATAGACAATGCCCCCACAAAGATGGACAAAATCCCAGCAGAAGCTGACAATGTCCCCTCAAATCTGCACCATGTCCCAGCAGAATCTGACAATGTCCCCATGAAGCTGGACAAAATCCCAACAGAATCTGACAATGTCCCCACAAATCTGCACCATATCCCAGCAGAATCTGACAATGTCCCCATGAAGCTGGACAAAATCCCAACAGAATCTGACAATGTCCCCTCAGATCGGGACCATATCCCAGCAGAATCTGACAATGTCCCCTCAGATCTGGACCATGTCCCAGCAGAATCTGACAATGTCCCTACAAAGCTGGACAAAATCCCAGCAGAAGCTGACAATGCCCCCACAAAACTGGACCATGTCCCAGTAGAAACAGACAATGCCCCCACAAATCTGGAGCATGTCCCAATAGAAATAGACAATGCCCCCACAAAGATGGACAAAATCCCAGCAGAAGCTGACAATGTCCCCTCAAATCTGCACCATGTCCCAGCAGAATCTGACAATGTCCCCTCAGATCTGGACCATGTCCCAGCAGAATCTGACAATGTCCCTACAAAGCTGGACAAAATCCCAGCAGAAGCTGACAATGCCCCCACAAAACTGGACCATGTCCCAGTAGAAACAGACAATGCCCCCACAAATCTGGAGCATGTCCCAATAGAAATAGACAATGCCCCCACAAAGATGGACAAAATCCCAGCAGAAGCTGACAATGTCCCCTCAAATCTGCACCATGTCCCAGCAGAATCTGACAATGTCCCCATGAAGCTAGACAAAATCCCAACAGAATCTGACAATGTCCCCTCAGATCGGGACCATATCCCAGCAGAATCTGACAATGTCCCCTCAAATCTGCACCATGTCCCAGCAGAATCTGACAATGTCCCCATGAAGCTGGACAAAATCCCAACAGAATCTGACAATGTCCCCACAAATCTGCACCATGTCCCAGCAGAATCTGACGATGTCCCCATGAAGCTGGACAAAATCCCAGCAGAAGCTAACAATGCCCGCACAGAGCTCCAAATCTTCAGAGAAAGAAGTGACCTCTTTGCAGCGATAGTCAGACTCCCTTCAGCAAAAGGAAAGGTCCCTGGAGCAGCAGAGAAACCAACCACAGTAGTTACAATCCCCACAGAGCAGAGTAAATTCCCTGCAGAACTGGACGAGCCCCACACAGAAACAGAGAAACTCCTTGGGATGCCAGAAATATCCACCACAATACAAAGCAAGGTGCATGCAGATCCTGTTAACATCCCCACAGAGCTAATTAGGCACCCAGCAGAACAGGCTACACCTCACACACCAGCAGAGGTGGCACCTGAACAGCAAGAGAAGCTCCCTGAGATTCCAGCAGAACCTCACACATCCCCTGAGAGAGTCACTGGTATACCAGCAGAACCTCCCACATCCGTTAAGATACACCCTACAATACCAGCAAAGCCACCCATGGCACCCAATACGCCAGCAGAACTTCACACAGCACTTGAGAAACTGTTTCAATCACCAGCAGAATCTCCCATGGACACTGAGATACTCCCTGGAATATCTCCCGCAGCATTGAATATATCCTCTGGAATACCAGCAGAACTCAGTGCATCTGAGACACCCTCTGGAAGACCAGAGACGATCTCGGCAGTTTCTGCTGATCCAGACCAGGATTCCATTGCTTCAAATCTCATCCATTCAGTACCGGATCAGGTATACTATAGTGCAAGCCAGGGCAGGAATGAGCCAGCCTGGCTTCCCACAGAACTCCAGGGGGTCTCTTCTGGTCCATACTCAATAGTCGAGTCCAAAGCAACAAGCAAAGAAATGTCTGCGTCACTCTCATACGTAACCACCTCGAGTTCAGCCACTCAGTTGTCATCTGCAAAGTCCCTGCAGTCGGGGACGGCTATTCACGCCCAGGAGCCAAGTACACCACGCAAAGTGAAATCAACGACCTCAGGACCAAACTTGCTCACTCCCAGAGCAAGCCCCTCTTCATGGGCGGTAGAAGACAGCGGAGAGTCAGCGGACGAGGTGCCTGTGACAGTGAGGCCCCTGCATACAACGAGGGCCAGGAGCCCCATCATCTCCAGCTCGGCTCCCTTCCTATCAGCCCCTGAGCCACTGCCCCACCCGGAGCAGTTTGATGAGGCCCTCTTTGAAATCCTGTTCCACACGCCAAGGGACGTGCCGGACAAGATGCTGGTCAGCGTGCCTGAGGAGGACCACGAGTACTGGGGGGTGTTGCACTTCCTCGGACTGGACGCTGCTCGAGATTTAATCAGGAAAAGGGAGGATGACGAGGAGAAGAAAAACAAGATGTGACCATTTTCGCTCCCTCTTGCCCCAGGTGCTGGAATGTATTATTTACCCAACACTCACTCTGGTGTGGAATCTGCACTGGCCAACAGGATCAAAACAGACTGCCTCGCTGCCATCTATTGTGTGGGGTTAGAACCCAGGAAAAGGTGATTCGTTGAGAAATCTTCACCTAACACTAGAGGACCCCGGGCCTAGAGTTTGTGTTATTGAGAATGGCAAATGTTTCTCTCTCTCTCTCTCTCTCTCTCTCTCTCTCTCTCTCTCCAGCTCACTCTCCCTCGCTCTCTCCCTCTCTCCTTCCCTCCCTCTATCTCCAGTCTGGCATCTTTAAGTGTCCACATTAAAATGTAAAAAAGGACTGAAGTATTTCCAGGAATATCTAGGCTTTGTCTCTGAATTCCCTTGTGCCTAAGAAAGGGCCCTCTCTTGCTATGTTTATTCCAAAATAAAACCTAAGGAGGGCTTGTGCACATGCTTGGTGCTAACTTTTATTTTGAAGAAACAATAGAAGCTCTAACAGAAAACTAGAGCAAACACCGGAGGCTTGGCCTTTGAGGACTGTTTCTGAGGTAAGGACAGTGACATGAAAGACTGGCAAATTCAGGATGGGCAGGGTTAAAACCGCGTGTCCTTTCAGCCCCCAAAATACTGCAAAAGGAAAACACCACCTGACCGAGCCATTCTTCCTCGTTGCGTTCGCCTTTACTGGGGCACGGGCCGCCAACAGCAGCTGGTCAGAGTCCTCTGTCCTGGGCCAAATGTCAATCGACCCCGCAGCTTCCCCTTTCACCACACATCGGGGCGGAGGCCTCTCCTCTCCTGGGAGTGAGATCCTTGGAGCTCCTGCTGGTGTTTCTGTAGCTCTGGGTTTTTATGGAGCCTATCAGTCTACCTATCCACTTCCTGTCCTTCTCCTTTCACAGCCAGGTCTGGGACTGTCCATGGCCGAGTTGACCTACCCATATATCAGAATAAATCTTCCTGCACCAGACCAGCCTGTGTTCGCTGCCTTGTCCCAGACTGAAATAGGTCTAGGTTAGGTCACCTCTTCTCAGGGAGAGAGCACGGAGCTGGGCATTCAATACTATGAAGACTATGCAGTCAGTGGCAACTTTATTAAGTACCTCCCGTATGTCCCACGTTGCCCATTCATTTCAAGGCTCAATGTATCGTGTATTCAGAGATGCTTCTGCACACCTCTGTTGTAACGTGTGGTTATTTGAGTTACTGTCACCTTCCTGTCAGCTTGAACCAGTCTGGCCATTCTCCTCTGACCTCTTTCATTAACAAGGGGTTTTCACCCACAGAGCTGCCGCTCACTGGATGCACTTTTGTTTTTCACACCATTCTCTGTAAACTCTAGAGATTGTAATACATCAAAATCTCAGGAGATCAGCAGTTTCTGAGATACTCAAACCACTCCATCTGGCACCAACAATCATTCCACAGTCAAAGTCACTTAGATCAAATTTTTCCCCCATTCCGAAGTTTGGTCTGAACAACCAAACCTCTTGACCATGTCTGCATGCTTTTCTGCATTGAGTTGCTACCACACGATTGGCTGATTAGATATTTGCATTAATGATCTACCTAACAAGGTGGCCAACCCATTCTCCTATCTTCCCCCTGTAACCTTGGATGACCATCAAGAACCTGAAGACTAAAGACTGGCTTTATCTGTCGAAATGTGCATCATTTGCATCAAATCAAATGAGTAAGGATTCTGTCACCACACTTCCAGCACCAGCAGGATGCGCCAACAACTTACTAATTCTAACCGTGTGTCTTAGGAATGTGGGAGGAAACTAGAGCACCCAGAGGAAACCACAAAGTCGTGGGAGAACGTACAAACTCCTTACAAGCAGTTGCAGTAATTACCCCAATCAGTAATCACATTATGCTTCATTACTGAGCCACTGGTGAGTAGCTGCTGTAGATGCAAATATTTCAAATTCTGGAAAAAAAACAAAATCTGTAACACTTGCAGCCCCAAGCGTTTCAGATAAGGGATATTCAAACTGTAATAATGTAGACTGTGAAGAGGCTTATCAAAATTTACAAGTGGATCTTGATAGGGCTGAAGAAAGACAAACAAAATTTCTCAGTGCGAGGCGCTACGTGTCGGTGAATTAAACAGGATTGAACTTTCACAGATAAAGTCAGGGCCTTGGGGAGTTTTGTAGAATTGGGGCTTGATAGGTACAGGGATGGTAAGGACTGGAGGGAAATAGGATTATAAGATAAAGGAGCAGATCCGGGCCACTCAGCCCATCGAGTCTGCTCTGCTCATCGAGTCTCATCATGACCAATTTATTATCCCAGTCAGCCTCATTCATCTGCCTTAACTGTTGATGCCCTTATGAATCAAGAACCCATTAACCTATGTTTTAAATATACCCGATGACCTGGCCCAACAGCCGCCTACAGCAATGAATTCTACAGGTTCACCACGCTGTGGCTAAAGAAATTCCTCATCTCTGTTTTAAATGGACATCCTCCATTCTGAGAACAGTCTGTGCCCTCTGGTCCTAGACTCCCCCACTATAGGAAACATCACTCCATTCCATAGGTTTCAATGAGATGCATCTTCATCCTGCTACATGCCAGTGAACATAGATACATGGATGGAGGGGAATGCAGGTAGGTGGGACTAGGTTGAAGATCATGTCAGCATGCAGTAAACGGGCCAAATGGTTAGCTGGTTTAAAGCCACAGAGGCTTTTATGTTAAACTGCAGAAGCATGTAGTGACAGTGGATGGAGATGGAAGTCAGGCCACAGTATTGTCATTAAATAACCGGACTTTGAAAACTCAAACACTATCCTCTATTATACATTATTGAGCTTGTCCCTCATCACCAAACTCATTTGTTTATTATTTATTTAGAGAACTAATGGGGAACAGGACCTTCCAGCCCAGCAACCTGCCTACTTAAGCTTAGCCTAATCTAGGACAGTTTACAGTGACTAATCAACCTATGAACTGGTACACCTTTGGACTGTGGGAGGGAACCAGAGCACCCAGGGAAAACCCGTGTGTTCACAGGGAGAAAGTAACAACTCCTCACCGATGGCCACAGAACTGAACACCCCCAGGCTGTAATGGCATTGTGTAAACCGCATTGCCATAGTGGCATCCAAGATCTGAACTTTTGAACAGCAAGAAGCTACTTTTAAACAGAATTCACTTGTTGGATGCAGATATTGACCGATCGGTAATCTTGTGTGCTTTCAAGTCTATATTTGCGTAGTCAATCACCAATCACACTTCCATAAGGCAGGTGTAAACAGCCAATAGAATCTCAATATTACTGGACAATAATACTATTGGGCTATTGACAACATCCATATTATTCCACAAAGAAAGATGCGTTGGGAATTTGAGATATACATCCAGTGAGAGCTGGTGATGTCTGGAAGTTAAACAGTGCGACCCGAGACTTTAATCTGGATGATGTTGAAAGAGGTGGGTTAATTAGGGGTGCTATCGTTGCAGGACACTATTTCAGCTTGGAGTGCTCAATGGTCATTGGTTTTAAGATACGTCCCAATGTCTCTGCCTCTTTGGTATATTGGAGGCCAACTGTTCAACCTTCCTCCATCCATTATGCATTGACATGTGCAGGTCTGGTCTCTGATCTAGAACGTAGAACATAGAACAGTACAGGCTCTTCAGCCTCAAAGTTGTTCCAACTTCTTAAGCTACTCCAAGATCAATTTTAAGCTTTTCTCCTACATAGCCCTCCATTTTTTTTATCATCCATGTGTCAACCTAAGAGTCTGTCAAAGGTCCTTAATGTATCTGCCTCTACTCACCTCCAGCAGTGTTTTTCATGTGCCCACCACTCTCTGTGTAAAATACCTACCTCTGACATCCTCCTCTACTTCCATCAATCACTTTAAGATCATGCCCCCTCACAATAGCCATTTCTGCCCCTGGAGAGAGGGTCTGACTGTCCACTCTATTATTTCTGTCCTGGGAGAAAGTGTCTGTGTCATGGTCCGGTCCGTGGACTCAAGACTCCAGATCTTCCGGCGTTCCCTTGTCTCAATTGGGCTTAATTGTAGGCACCTGATTCTCGTCTTGTGGTCGGGAATATAAGTGGCCCTGGGTTTGAGGCTGGTGGTGGGTTTGTCTTGACAGTATCCTGTCCTGGCCTCTGTGGGGTAAGTCAGGCTGTCATTGCTGTTTCCCTTGGGAACAATAAAGTATGTCTGTCTGTTACCCTGAGGCTGGACTATTCACTTCCCTCTGAAGCCCTGCCTGTAACCTGTGACCTGCGCCTGGAACCCTGCCCTGTGACCAGCGCTGTTGCCTGGAGCCCTGCCCTGCCTTGCCTCTGCCTGGAGACTTGCCCTATTTAGAACTGCCCGTCCATGTCCACACCTTCGCTAGGTAGGTCCGGCCGTTTTGCCGCTACCCAGCGTTAGGAACTGCCCGTCCATGTCCACACCTTCGCTAGGTAGGTCCGGCCGTTTTGCCACTACCTAGCGTTAGGAACTGCCCGTCCATGTCCACACCTTCGCTAGGTAGGTCCGGCCGTTTTGCCACTACCCAGCGTTAGGAACTGCCCGTCCATGTCCACACCTTCGCTAGGTAGGTCCGGCCGTTTTGCCGCTACCCAGCGTTAGGAACTGCCCGTCCATGTCCACACCTTCGCTAGGTAGGTCCGGCCGTTTTGCCACTACCCAGCGTTAGGAACTGCCCGTCCATGTCCACACCTTCGCTAGGTAGGTCCGGCCGTTTTGCCGCTACCCAGCGTTAGGAACTGCCCGTCCATGTCCACACCTTCGCTAGGTAGGTCCGGCCGTTTTGCCGCTACCCAGCGTTAGGAACTGCCCGTCCATGTCCACACCTTCGCTAGGTAGGTCCGGCCGTTTTGCCGCTACCTAGCATTGGGAACTGTCTCGTTGTGTTCAGTGTTCTGTGTAATGAGTCCCAGCCCTATGTCCTGTACCCAAGGAGGGGTCCTGGCTCTGTGTTCCATGTTCCTGTTCTCCCTCAACTCTGTGTTCTGCGTTCCTGTTCTCCCTCGACCTAGGCTCTGTGTTCTCGTCTTGTCCATGTGCCTTGCCCAGCCCAGGAGTACCTTGCCCAGCCCAGTGCTGGGATTTCCTTGTCCTGTTCAGGAGTCTCACATCCAGTCTTGTGCCTCTCCTCATCCTATAGCCACGTCTTGCCCTTGCCTGGTTCTGGAGTTCGAGCCCGAGTCAAGACCCAGGTTCTGGGTCCTTGTCCAGTCTCTGGCTTGGAGTCCAAGCCCAGGCTCCTAGTTCCCAGTTCCATGTCCTGGTTCCACTGTCCTTGTCAAGTCCTAGGCCAGGCCCAGAGTCCTTGTCTCGTCCGGGGCCTTTGTCATGTCCAGTGTCCTTTCTTCCTCGCATCCCTTGCTTCCTTCTCATGCCCAGTCCTGTTCCTGGTAGTTCAGTGTCTGTGTCTTGCTTTTGAGTCCACTCCCAATGCCCCCCTATAACAGTCTGACTGTCCACTCTATCATTTCTACCCCTGGAGAAAGGGGCTGACTGTCCACTCTATCATTTCTGCCCCTGGAGAAAGGGGCTTACTGTCTGCTCTGTCTATGCCTCTTATGCACCGTTATCAAGTCATGTCTCTTCACTCCAAAGAGAAATGCACCTGGAGGAGAGCCACGTGGTCACGGGCTGAACGTACAGACACTTTACGGGCCATGGTGGGAATTGAACCCCAGTCAGTGGTCACTGGTGCTGTAAATCGATGTGCTAACTGCTGTTATACCATGCCTCCCCATCTGATCAACGTCCATTTGTAACCTGTAACAATTTTTTATACTATCCACACCACCTCCAAACTTAGTGTCATCTGCTAACTTACCAACCCACCCATCCACTTCCTTATCTAATTCATTGTTACCTTGTGTCCCCCCACCGCCCCTGAAATTCTGCCTTCATATCCGAGACTTTGTGCAGGATTCCCTAAAGGTTAGCTTGCAGGTTGAGTCCATGGTGCGGAAGGCTAATGCGATGTCAGCAAGAGGACTGGAATACAAGAGCAGGGATGTGATGCCGAGGGTTGATAAGGTGTTGGTCAGACCAGTGTTGTGAGCTGCTTTGGCCCCTTTATCTCAGAAAAGATGTGCTGCCCTTGGAGAGCATGCAGAGGTTAACGAGAACCAGGAGCATTTAATGGCTCAGGTCCTGTACTCACTGGAGTTTAGAAGAATGAGGGGGTATCTCATTGAAACCTGTTGAATATAGAAAAGCCTAGACACGAGGGGACGTGAACAGAATGTTTCCCATAGTGGGGAGTCTAGCGCCAGAGGCTACAGACTCAGAATAGAGGTACGTTCATTTAAAACGGAGATGAGCAGGAATTTCTTTAGCCAAGGGTGGTGAATCTGTGGAATTCATTGCCATTGACAACTGTGGAGGCCAAGTCGTTGAGTATATTTGAAGCAGAAGTTGATAGGTTCTTGATTAGTCAGGGCATCAAAGGTTACGGGGAGAAGGCAGGAGAATGGGGTTGAGAGGGATATTAAACTAGCCATGATGGAGGAGTGGAGTAATTCTACTCCAGTGGGTTATGGTCCTATGCTACTGTGGCTGTCCATACCTTCGAATTCTACATCTCCAAGTGGGAATGCTTGAAACCGCAGTGAGGAAAACAGTTCTGAATTGTCTTAATCCTTACTTCTTGCCAAATAACAGTGGCCAAAAATCACTGCCTCTTGAACACCAGCATATGCAGCTGGTGCTATTTTAAAACTGTCTGTTCCAGGCGTGTAGTATCTGACGGCAGCACAACGTGCATGGACCTGCCTCTAGTTACAAACAGTCCTGTGCCCCAGTTAAGCGGCACAGTGTCTCAATAAATGATGGGAATCCCGGCTATTTTCTCCACGAGCTTTCATGTTCTTTAAGAGCTGTCCCAAATAAGCTGCTGCCCGATTAACCGATGGCCCAAGTAACTGGAATCCACTGTGTATGAGAAGTGTAGCTCGCTGAGTGGTGTCATGGCTGGCAACATGGGCAGGGTCTCTACCCATTGCTATATGCAATACAGACACACACAACTTCCTCCCAGTGTGATTGGAGATTACCATGGGGGGCGGGGGGCGCAGAAAATGAGATTTCCCCACAGGACTGAAGTTACATATTTTATAAAAATATTCACCCAGATTTCTGGTCACCTACTTACAGGAAAGATGTAAATAAGGTTGAAAGAGTACAGAGTAAATTTACAAGGATGTTGCCAAGACTGGAGGAGCTGAGTTAGAGGGAAAGGTTGAGAAGCTTAGGACTTTATTCCCCAGAGTGGAAAATTAATGGAGGCATACAAAATCATAGATAGGGTAATTGCAAGCAGGCTTTGGGTGGGACTATGCGTTGAGGCTGTGGGTTAAGGGTGAAAGGTGAAACATTTAAGGGAAACTTCTTCGTTCAGAGGGTCGTGAGAGAGTGGAACAAGCTGCCTGTGGAGGTGCTGGATGTCAGCTCCACTTCAATATTGACGAGAAGTTTGGATTGATATGTGGATGGGAGGGCTAGGGTCCCGGTGCAGTTCGACGGGTCTAGGCAGCTTAAGATTGGCTGAAGGGACTGTCACTGCTTTACGACTCTGACTCAATAGAAGAACACACAGAGGAACTGAATGATCTTTAATAATGAAAGAAAAAAAGGTTTACCAGTCTGATTTACCAGTTATGTACATCACTGAAATCCTTCATTTGATTTTCATACCTGATGAAAATGCAGATTTCTGATACTTTCTATAAATAATCCTGCTTAATATCTTTTTTATACAAAATAACAAAACAGCATTAAATTAAGCAATAAGATACAGTAGTTTACACACAATATTGCACTTCAGTTAAAAAAAAATTCCTTTGGTTTCTCTGCAACACGCACAGAATGCTGGAGGAGTTCAGCAGGTCAGGCAGGTCGATGGAGAGGGATAAACACTTGATGTTTCGGGCCGAGACCCTTCAGCACTGGTTTCTGTTGCTATTGGAAACAATACCTGAGGCTCAGTATGGCTTTGCAATTGAATGCCTGGGGGAAAAACTGTGAAGCAGCCAATACAGCTTCCCAATCTCTCACAAAACTCTCCTATCAGTCTGTCTGTGGACCATAGGAGACCATCCGGTCTCCAATAGGAGATTGTAAACTGAAATCAGAGTTGCAAAGGGAGTTGGGAGCCCTTGTGCAGGATTCCCAAAGGTCAATTTGTAGGCCGATTCAGTGGTGAGGAAGGAAAATGCGATGTTAGCGGTCATTTCAAGAGGACTCGGATATAAGAGCAGGGAGGTGATGCTGAGGCACTGGTCAGTCCACGCTCGGCGAGCAGCTTTGGATTCCGTATTGCAGAAAGGATGTGCTGACATTGGAGAGGGAATGATCCCAGGAATGAAAGGGTTAATGTATGGGAACCACTTGATGGTTCTGGGTCTGTACTCACTGATGTTCCGAAGAATGAGGAGGGATCTCAATGAGACCTATCGAATACTTAAAGGCCTAAACAGAGTGGGTGTGACGTTGCCTTTGGTGGTGGGGGTCTAGGGCCAGAGGGCACAGCCTCACAATAGCAATGCGTCCATTTAGAACAGAGATGAAGAGGGATTCCTTTAGTCAGAGGGTGGTGAATCTGTGGAAGTCATTGCCACAGGCAGCTGTGAGGCCAGGTCATTGGGTATACTTTATGCAGAGATTAATCAGTTCTTGACTAGTCAGGGTGTCAAAGCTTACAGGGAGAAGGCAGGAGCATGGGATCGAGAGGGATAATAAATCAGCCATGATAGAAAGGTGGAACAGACTTATTGGGCTGAAGGGCCAGATTCTGCTCCTATGAACCTCATGGCCTTATTTCACCAAGGGTGAAATGAAAGGGGGCAGGTTTTCTCAGAGAAAACATTTAAGGTTGTTCTATTTCAACACCAAGCCACGCTAAAGCATGCCTATTGAGCTGTGTTGCCCGATGTCCTGTCCAGTAGACCCATCTCCATTTACATTAAGTGTTGTTGGCCATCCAAAGGCCCAGTCCTGTTAGTGCGTCACACTGTAGTTTCCTTGGAGATGGGCTGGTACACAGCCTGCATCCTGGAGGCCAGGGTCTGCTGCAGGTCTGTCAGGAGGTCCAATTTTACTGCCTCATCCATCAACAGCTCCTGGAAAGAGTCCTGATCCAGCAGGGACAGCAAGTTCTTCAGGAAGTAACCACTGCAGTACGAGACTAACTGGGATGCTCCAGCGACCTGCAGTGAACAGGGTTAGAGCTTTACAGTCAAGAAAATCACAAGCTTTGTCCCTTTCTGGCTTTAAAATGGAGAGTTCCACCCCTCCATTCATTTATATTTGCATAGAGTGCTGTCGCAGGAAAGCAGCATCCATTTTTAGGGACCCCCACCACCCAGGTCCCGCTCTCCTCTCGCTGCTGCCATCCGGAGCCTCAGGACTCACCAGGAACAGTTATCACCCCTCAACCATCTGGCTCTTGAACTAGAGGGGATAACTTCACTCAACTTCACCCACCCCATCACTGAAGTGTTCCCAAACCGATGGACTCACTTTCTCCATCTCATCGTCTTGATATTTATTGCTTTTTTTTACTAATTTGATTTGTTACTTCTTTGTATTTGTAACCCATGCTCCTGCCTTCTCCCCATAACCTTTAACACCTTGACTAACCAAAAACCCAACAACCTCCACTTTAAATAGACCCAACCACTTGGCCTCCGTAGCCGACTGTGGCAATGAATTCCACAAGATTCACCACTCTCGGGCTAAAGAAATCCTTTCTAAATGGGCATCCTTCTATTTCGAGGCTGTGCCCTCTGTTCGCACTATAGGAAACATTCTCCCCACATCCACTCCATCTAGGCCTTTCAATATTTGATAGGCTTCCAGCAATGACAGGCCCAGAGCCTTAAAATGCTCCTCATATTTCATTCCCAGAACCATTCTCACAAACGTGTAAGGGGCCCAAAACCGCTCAGAATACTCCAACAGAGGTCCGAAAGCCTCAGCATTACATCTTAGCGTTTACACTCTAGTCCTCCCAAAATGACTGCTAACATCACATTTGCCTTCCTCACCACTGAATAAACCTGCAAGTTAACCTTCAGGAAATCCTGCACGAAGACTCCCAAGTATATTGTACCTCTGCATTTTCTCCATGTTTGGAAAATAGTCTACGCCTGTATTCTTCACCAGAGTGCATGACAGTACACATGCCTACACCGTATTCCATCTGCCACTTCTTCACCCATTCTCCCAATCTGTCCAAATCCCTGCTCCCTCAACACGATCTGCCCCTCCTATCTTTGCACTGTATCACCTGCAAAATTGGCTACAAACCAAACAATTCCATCAGCCAAACTGTTGGCATATAACATACAAAGCAGTCACAACACTGACTCCTGCGGAAATCAACTCGTCACCAGCAGCCAATCAGAACAGGCCCCCTTTCTTCCCACTGTTTGCCTCCTGCTAGTCAGCCAATCTTCTATCCAGGCTACTATCTTTCCTGTTATGCCACGGGCTCTTACCTTGTTTAGCAGCCTCATGTGTGGCTTCTGTCTGTCCTGAAACCTTATTCCCCGGAATGAAGATTGAGGGGAGGTGTACAAACTGGCCTGTTTTTGTGCTGTTGTATTCTATGACCCTACCAGCCTATAAAATGGTACCTACGTAGCGAGTTCTCCACCTGGTGCTGAACTGCACCAAATTTAACCCTTATACTTCAAAGAATACCCCATTAATCGTTAAAGCATTCCTGAAGATTACCTCAGGATGCTGCGCATTATACAACTTGCATATCAGCGGGAGGTAGGGCTGACCTCACCTTGGCCCTTCGATAAGTCTTGGAGCTGTCAGCAAGGGTCAAATCTCGGGAACACATGACTTCACAGTGATGCGTAAGCGATTCTAGCTTGAAGAGGCTGGAAGCTGAGAGAACCTGGAACAGAGACGGAGAGGTGAGTTCGGCTAGGAAGAACCTGCAACACAGACGGAGTGTGAAAGCTCCAGCCAGGCAAGGGTTAAGATGTCACATGCTTCATGGCAGCAGCTCCTCAGGGCCCAACAAATGGTGCAAATGCTTGTCTTGAAACTTTTCTCGTCATCACAAGACCCTGTGGAGATTCTATTGGCTATTAATATCTGCATTGCTGCAGTGTGATTGGTCACTGATTGTGCAAAGTTATTACCCTACAACCAGCAGATTCCTGAACCAGTGTGGATAACTTCATTCACCCCAACACTGACCTGATCCCACAACCCACAGACCCACTTTCAACATCTCTACAACTCGCATTCTCTGTATTACTTATTATTTGTTTTTATTAATTTGCATAGATTGTCTTCACTTGCACGTCATTTATCAGTCTTTGTGTGCAACTCTTCATTGATTCTATTGTATTTCTTTGTTCTACTTTGCTAATAAATTTACCTTGAGCTTTGAATAAGGAAATGGAACATATGCACACAAGATTACCAATTGGTCAGTATCCATTTGGTAGCTTCGGTGTAAAAATGGCACCTCTGCTCAAACTTCAGAGCAGTCTGATTTCCTTGTGCACGGGTACGTAAAGTGTGGCTGAGGAATGTCTGCAGCGTCAGAGTCCAGTTCAGTTGGTGACGACACAGGAAATGAGCAATCTCTCTACATGTCGTTCAAAGTCATTCCATCTCTTACACCCATTCCAATCATCTCATTCCAAAGCACATGCACCATAATTCATTCCACTAAAAGCATCTAATCCACTCCAAGACAACTCGAGGGAGCATGCATAAATCTACCCCTCCTCAGCTGTGGGTTATTTCCTACGCCCCACTCACCTCCAAATTCAAAGTGAATTTATTATCAGGGAACCTGTATGTCACCACATACTACCCCGAGATTCATTTTCTTGCAGGCATTTGCAGGAAAATAAAGAGATAAAATTGAATTTCTGAAAAAGACCAACTAACAACTAATGTGCAAAAGAAGACAAATTGTGCAAATGAAATATAAATAATAATTATAAAGATAGGCCTTGAAAGTGAGTCTGTAGGTTGTGGAATCAGTTTAGTGTTGTGGTGAGTGAAGTTATCCTCTCTGGTTCAGGAGTACTAACTATTCCAGAACCTGGTGGTGTGGGTCCCGAGGCTCCTGTACTTCCTTCACGGTGGCCTGGATGGTGGGGGTCCTTGATAATGGATGCTGCTCTGCTGTGGAATTGCTCAATGGTGGGAGGCTGTGTGATGGACTGGGCCGTACCCACTACTGACAGTTGGCTTTTCCGGTTCCTGAGCAGCGGTGTTTCCGTCCCAGGCCGTGACGCAGCAATTTAGACACTCTCCACTCTGTATCTATAGAAGTTTGTCGGGGTTTTAGGTGACATGCTGGATGGATCTTCGCAAACCCTTCAGAGAAAAGTGCAGTGCTGCCCATTTCCTGACATTCTTTCTCTCCACTACCAGCCCTTAACCGACAATTTTCAGCCACCCACTCCGTGAGGAGAGTGTCATTTCCAGTGTGTCCATATTGAATATCCCCACCACACCCCACCGACACTGCCGCTATTGGAGCACCTCGATTCAGTCGTCCCTGGCCCACGGTAATGAACTTGGTGCAGACACCTTAGTGCACATTACCATCTGACTGAGGATGTGGATAAGAACGTCTGATAGCTCACCGCTCGCCAAGTGGCAGGGCACTAGGGAATAAGCGTGCGAGTTGAGATGCACAGGAGGGAAGAGCTTACCTCCAAGGCTCTGCTTTTCCTGATGTGCAGTCCATCTGTTCCTCCATTGTAAATATACCGAACCAAGCACTGTGGAGACATCACAGATCTCGATATGAGTTCGTGCACAAGTCTCCAATAAAAAATTGCAAGTGAAAAAAACCATTTCTCCAAATGCAAAACAGCCATTTCTTTGACAGGTTTGGTTATTTCAGAGACCTTTATAGCCAGGTATTACTGCTGTGGTATAGTCGCTGACATTTCTGCAATGGGTTTGCTTATTACAGAGACCTTTATAGCCAGAGTTCGTTGCTATTTTGTTAAAAAATTGTAGCCTATACACTGTGTATCATTAGCTATGCAAAAATCAAAATCGGATGAAGGAAAGAAAGAGAGAGAGAGAGAGAGAGAGGAAAAAGAGAAAGAGCATGAGAAAGAAAGATTAAAGAGAGATGAGCTTTATTTGTCACCTGTACATCAAAACGTTCAGTGAAATGTGTCATTTGCATCAGCAACCAACACAGTCTGAGGATCATGCTGACATGTAAGTGCATTCAGCACCAACAAAGCAAGCCCGCAACTCACTGATCCTCACCCGTGTGTGTTTGGAACGAGGAAGCCAGAGCACTCCGTGATGTGGAGATCTAACTCCTTACAGACAGACTGGTGGTTAAGCGACAACACTGTCATGCTACTGCGCTGCCTTGGTTATCGTTACTTTGTTGGAGACCACAGCAATTAAACGGTTCTCAGTTTTACATTTGCACAGATTGTCTTCTTTTGAACATTAGTTGTTTGTTAGTCTTTTGTTTATGTGTAATTTTTCATAAGTTCTATTGTATTTTTCCCTGTGAATGCCTGCAACAAAATAGATCTCAGAGTAGTATATGATGACATATATGTCCTTTGATACACTTCCTTTGGCGTTGGCACTTTCAGACTGATCATCTGCTCCAAAGGAAGGTCCCTCTCTACCAACCTGAAGTATCTCCCTGTTAGAGGTGTTGGAGAACTCACGTATAATGGGTTCGTTATCCGAATCATGTTTCAATTGTAATCAGAGATAGTCACAGGATGGCATGGTTGTAGTAGTGTCAATCTTACCTGTCGTTGATAGCCGCTCCCCCACGGGAGGTGGGGATTGGCCTGTGTGAGGAGCATTGCAGCCCATCCCACTACCTGTCACTTAGTCACGGTGCTGGTAGAGTTTAAATCTAGCCACACACCCTCTTTTCACACACCTGGTCACCCCGGGCTGAGGGTCATGTTATTGTGGAAACAGTAAACAATGGGGGGGGGGGGGGGTGCTGTAAAGAGGGTCTGTGCACACGCTTTAGAGAGGTATTTCCCACAATGTGTATGTTTAGTGTCTGAGCATATATAGTTAACATACTTACCAGTAGTGAGTGTCTCTGTCCCAACTCACCAAACCTGTGAACCTGATTTCACACCAACAGATACGAACCAGATGCACTAGGATTTTGTCCATGAGACAAGATGCATCAAGTGTGCAGGAAGTTAGCTGTCAATAAACATCCCTGGTGTGTGTGACATTAATTTGCTACATTCGTTCTATCAGAAATATGAATAATTTGCTGTTGGTTACCTCAAATGTTTCGTACGCTATATCTTGGATCTCAATTGGGTCTCTGGCCTTGTCATCGACGGAAGGGCAGGCTTCAATAAGCACTCTGAACCTTAAACGTAACCAAAAAGTAGAATTATGTAGAACACAGAGCCAGAGAGAGAAACGGCACAAAATGCAGCCAGTGTTGGATCTGTGTCCAGTAAACAGCAATAAAATAGATCTGACTCTCAAATAATGTGAGCAGCAGAAGTAGCCCTAACCCCCAATCAAACACACTCTGTCCAGAGAAGCTCCTCCATAGAAATCCCAATGCTCCATTTTGGGGAGGCTCTCCCCACTGAGGTTCAGTGTTATTTCACGTACACTGTCCCTTCCCACGTTCATCCCCAATACTGTCGTAACTCCAACATTTCTCAGTTTCCCACCCTGACCAGCCTTGTTTAACTAAGATAGAACATTACAGCACAGTACAGGCCCTTTGGCCCACAATGGTGTGCTGACCTTTTAGCCCACTCCAAAATCAAGCTAATCACACGCGGGGGAAAGGATTTTGTTGCGTGATGTGTTCTGTTCTACCGAGCAGTGCGGGCATGCCGTGTTGGTGTCAGAAAATGTGGTGGCACTTGTGAGTTGCCCCAGCACTTCCTTGGGTGTGTTGTTTGTTGAACATCATGTTGGAGCCGGAAAATTGCCAGCAGTCCTTGTTCGTGTTGGTTGTTAATGCAGAAAACACATTTCACTGTATGCGATAAATGAAACTGCACCTGAATTCCAATTCCTTTTTTTTCCATTCTCATGCCCATCCAAGGGTCTCTTAAATTTCCTGTTGTACCTGCCTTTCCCTGGCAGTGCATTTCCCTTCTTTCTTTTCCTCAGCTTCACAAAAATCTGTTGACTCGAGCCCAGCATATCAACGTAATTGCCCGCAGCTAGACTTCATTAGGAGTTTGGGAGGAGATTTGCTAAGTCTCTGAAATCTCTCACCGATGTACCGCAGGGAGTATTCGAACTGGTTGCTTCACCGCCTGGTATGGGGAGGTAAGGGAACACTGCACAGGACCTGAGAAAGCCGCAGAAAATTGTAAATTCAGCAACTTTTTCATGGATACTAGACTTCCCACCATTAAGGGCATAGAGTCATAGACCACTACAGCGCAGAAACAGGCCCTTTGGCCCATCTAATCCATGCTGAACCATTCATCTGCCTAGTCCCATCGACTTGCAACAGATCATAGCCATCCATACCCCTCCCATCTACGTACCTGTCCAAATTTCTCTTAAGCATTGAAATTGAACCTGGATCCACATTTGTGATGGCTGCTTGTTCCACACTCTCATCACCCTCGGAGTGAAGAAGACCCGCCTCATGTTCCCCTTAAACATTTCACCTTTCACCCTTAACCCATGACCTCTAGTTCCAGTCTCATCCAACCTCAGAGGAAAAAGCCTACTTTAACCCTATCTATATTTGTCATAATCCTCTCCTCTCCTCAATCTTCCAACGGTGATGCCTCAAGAAGAAAGCATGCACCATTAAGGACACTCAACATCTAAGACGTCCCTCTCTCACTTCTATCATCAGGGGCCTGAGGATCTAACACTCAATGTTCTGGGAAGAGCTTCTTCCCTTCTGCCTGGTGTACGGCGGGCTCTTACCGTGGTGATGCTGACATCAGCAGCTCGCGATCACCGTAGAAAGGTTTCCCGCCCACCAGGAAGGTGACGTCTGAGCACTCCTGGTTGTTCAGAGGGATGGTTTCTGCAGGAGGAAACAAGAGAGGGTTAAATTCTCGCAAACCTCCTCTTCCAGTGCCAGCACAGCCTTTCTCAGAAAAGGAGACCAAAGCTGCTCACAATACCCCATATGCAGTGTAACCAATAACTTATAGAATTCCGCATTGTATCCTTGCTTTTGTGTTCTACTGCTAACACTGCGTTTACCTCCCTTACCTGCAAGTTAATCTTTAGGGAATCCTGCACAAGGGCTCCCAAGTGCATTGCATCTTTGATTTTGGAATTTTCTCCCCACTTAGAAAATAGGCTTCCCCTTTATTCCTTACATGCATGGCCATACGCCTCCCTAGGCTATATTCCATCTGCCACTTCTTTGCCCATTCTCCCAATCTAAGTCCTCATAGGCAGCCTCTTTCTATCTGCCAAGGCCTCACTATTACATCCTCGTTGTCTCCGAACATCACATTTGCTTTGCGAAGATCTGGGATTGAAAGTTTGTCTCCGTTCGAGTCCACAGACAAAGCCTCTGATACTCACCGCCTGGGTCTCTGAGTTTCTGCTTCAGGTCTTGGATCATGGGGATATGGTAGGGTCCATAGCAGTGAGTGAAGATGGCAGCCAGCTGCCGAATTATAGTATCATTCTGAAAAACAAGGCACAAAGACACATCACAACACGTCACTCAAGTCTGAGATCAGTTCACCAGCTTTCCATAGTTACCACTTTGCTTAGAACATGCAGAACATAGAACAGTACAGGCCCTTCGGCCCACTATGTTGTGCTGACCTTTTAACCTACTAGAGATCAATCTAACTCTTCCATCTGACAGAGCTCTACACTTTTCATATCATCTATGCTTCTTCTTCTTGTTTTACGGCGGTTGGCACTCAGCCTAATGGTGCATTACCACCACTTTCTGCTCCGGGCAGGGTGTAGATCAGACTTACATTCTAAATCCCTTCACCCACTCACACACCCTAATCTACACATTACCCTTCCTTCTTTGGCCAGCCTAGTACCCTATTCCTGTGTATCCGTCATATCCGATATAAAAAAACCCTGTATCACTTAAGAAAGCTAAAAGTACCCTGACCTGTGCCCTCTCACCCATGCCCGGCAACCCTTTTAATGTGAATTCCTGCACCCCCAATTCCCTTAGATTAATTCTCATCATCTCTCTCTGTATCCCATACTTCCTGCAACTCAGAACTACATGTTCTACTGACTCCTCTTCCTGACATTCCTCACACAATCCTGCCTGGTGTTTCCCTGTCATTTTCAATGTTTGGTTTAGTGCACAGTGCCCCAGCCTTAACCTAGTCCACAGTTTCCTCTCTTCTGTATCCAATACCTACCCTAGTACCTGTAAAAATATAAAACTGATTTGGTAAGTGCATTTAACTGTCATGTGATGGAAAAGTATAGTGATTACACTCGGATTTATACGGATGGTGCTCAGGACCCTAAAACAGAAGTGACAGGATTTGGGGTGGCTATACCAGCAAAAGAAATTGCAATCAGCAGAAGAACATCTGATAAGTTAGTGGTGTAAACAGTGGAGATGCTGGCAGTGTTGGTTGCGTTGCATTGGGTGGAGAAAGCTAGACTAGTCAAAGCTCAGACTCATCCTCAGCTCTAGCAAGTTTAAGGTCTTTTCACTCAAACAGCCGGCAAGACGTACTTCATGAAGTCCTTCAGTCAGTCACAAGAGTTGCAAATCAGGGAGGTCAGGTTAAATTTCTATGGGTTCCAGCTCATGTAGGGGGTGAAGGGGAATGAGAGGGTGGATGAGTTGGCAAAGAGGGCAATAAAGAAAGAAAATATAGAAATGCACATTAGTATCAGTAAAGCAGAGGTTAAGTGTGTAATCTGAGAAAAAATCATCCAGGTGTGGCAAGAAAGATGGGGCAGGGAGGGGAAAGGGAGGCATTTATCGATCATCCACGCGCCTATCTAAGTGTCTCTTAAATGCCTGTAACGTATATGCCTCTATCACCACCCTGGCTGGGCGTTCCACACACCCACCACTCTGGGTAAAAACCTACCTCTAGACAAGACCCACCCACCCCCCGTGCTTCCCTCCAATCTCCTTGAAAATATGCCTCCTCATTTTAGCCAGTACAGTCCTGCGAGTGTTCACTCAATCTTTGCCTCTTATCACCCTCCCTCACTCCAGACACTCACATTCTATCCTCATGAGGCTTGCTCACTAATCCACCCTGGTAAATCTCCTCCACAACATGACGATACGGCCTTCAGATCCTGCGCCCTGACCTATGAAAGCAAGCACGCTGCATGCATTCACCGCCATCCTATTCATCTCTGCTCAAAGTTCAACATAATTTTTTATTAAAGTATGTTTATGTCATTATATAGAGTAGATTCCTGTTAATTACAAAATCTAAATCGAGAAAGTAGCCAGGATTCCCTTCATTTAGTTGGTGCACGACACCTCTCAACTGGGTCAACAAACTGTCACTAGCTGCCAACGGGAGACAGGCTTGTGCTCATTAAGACACTACACCAGGCGTAGAGCAAACAGTTTGTAAACAGTGTCAGTTGTGTGTGTTTCTGTTCAGTGATCTTTGTCACTGAAATAAGCAGGAAGACAATTCTGAACCGTTTTGCTCACTGCAGTTTCAAGCACTCGGGCTGGGAGATGCCGGAAACGGATGGGAGTGAAAATTGAGCAATTTCACTATTCCAACAAGTCAGGAACTACGAAGAATCAACAGTCACCTTGAAAGTTACAATGAAAATGAAGATTTGGAGGATGCGATCGTTAACAGCATTGTTTGAAGGCAGTCCACTATCTGCACCAGGTGTCTGTGCAGATTCTGTTCATTCACAGTCAATCAAAAGAACACAGCAGTGTACACTGGATGAAATCCCCCATCAAAAACTTCTTTATACCTTTTTGACTATTTCCATAAAACTTCGGCTAAAGTGGGCAGCTGCTTAATTGGGCCGAAATGTTACTGGTCCCGATGTGTCGCAATTAACCAGAATACACTGTAGTACCTTGACATTTGCTTCCTTGCAGGCATTCACAGTAAAGCAACAAAATACAATTGAACCAATGAAAACCCATGCACAGAGACCGACAAGCAACAAATGCATTACTCTCGCTATGTTCAGGACACAATGGGCTCGAACCCCAAGGTCCCTCTGTTCACTGACATTCCTTAGTGCCCTCCCTGTGCCTGCCACAGTGCATCAACTTCCCGGGCAAAGTAGAACTGGAATGAGGAAACAGGGTAGATTTGTACGGGCCTAGACAAGACCCACCTTGCTCAGATGGAATACATTGGACACAAGGGGCAGAGGCTCTTGGAGATGAGGTAAGGGGGTAGATTTGTACAGGCCTAAACAAGACCCACCTTGCTCAGACGGAAAATGTTGAACATGAGAGGCAGGCCCTCAGAGATCATTTCCTTGCTATACACGTCCTTCAGGCTATCAAATTCTTTCAACAGCTCCAGGGTGACGGAGCAGCGATGCTGATTGTACGAGGTCTTCAGGGACTTCTGCCACGAGTGTATAGTCCATGGCACACCTAGAGTGAAAACAGACACTCATCAGACCAGAATACACTGGAGCAGTATCAAGCCATTCGGCCTATTGAGTCAGCCCCGCCATTCCATCATGGCTGATTTATTGTCCCTCTCAACTCCATTCTCCTATCTTCTACACTTAATCTTTGACCCCCTTACTAATCAAGAGCCTATCAACCTCCACTTTAAACTTACCCATTGACTTGGCCTCCACAGCCATCCATGCAATCAATTCCACAGATTGAACCGCCCTCTGTCTGACTTGGGTCCACTCCAATTTACCTACCATCACCACAGCTCAACAAAACAGCAGATGCCATCTCATTGACTCTTCACTCAGCTCTGGAGCATCCAGACACTGAAGATGCATACGGTCTTCATTGTCTACAGCTCAGCATTCAATGTTATCATCCCCACAAAACTAATCTTCAAGACCTTGGCATCAATACCTCCTTGTGCAATTGCATCCTCGATTTCCCCACTTGCAGACCTCAGTCAGTTTGGATTGGCAACAACATCTCCTCCATGATCTCCAACAGTACAGGTGCACCATGAGATTGTGCGTTCAGTCCCCTGCTCTACTCACTTATGACATTGGGGCTAAGCACAGCTCCAATGCTGTATTTCTTTGCTGAGGAGAGAGGTTGAAAGTCTGGCTGAACGGTGTCACAACATCTCACTCAACGTCAGCAAGACCAAGGAGCTGACCATTTTCAGGAGGAGGAAACCAGAGGTCCATGAGCCAGCCTCCATCAGGAGATCAGAGGTGGAGAGGGTCAGCAACTGTAAACTCCTCGGTGTTACCTTTTGAGAGGACCTGTCCTGGGTCCAGCACATAAGTGCAATTACAAAGAAAGCACAGCAGCACCTCTCTCTCAGCTCAGGCTGGCCAAACCTGATGTGTGAGCAAAGCCAAGCACACCTATTTCTCAATTGCTACGAACTTTCGGGCTATTTCAGTACTGGTTAGTGTTGTGATTTTATGATGACTTACATAAATATTGCTGCATTGGCCGAATTGTTTAATGCTATTGCATAGTGCCTTTGGGATGACATCAGTTGTAGATATTACTATCAGGACAATGTATACCCTGTCCATGTTCCATAGCCTTTCAACTTCCTCTTTCAATTCAGCATATTTCTGGTGGTTTTCACATTGATTTCTGTAAGTTATGCGTGCTTGGAATGGCTGTATCTATTAAGTAAGTTGTTCTTATTATTATCCTGTTTTACTATATCTGGATGGTTATTACAGATTGTCCTATCTGTAATAACAGATTGGTTGTAACATTATTTGTAGGGCTCTGACTCTGAAACGGGACCAGGCTTGTATTTATAGTAAGATATAGCGTCATTTATCAGTTCGTATTTTAAAGCAAGATTTTGGTGAATGATGTTTGCCACTCAATTGTGCCTGTGTAAGTAATCAGATTGAGTTAAACTGCTATAGGATCCTGTAATGTGTTGGATTTTTTCTGGTTTCTCTAGGCATTTTCTGAATTTATTGTGTTGAATTTCTCAGTCTTCTATTATTTATTTTAACATTTTTGTGTTAATCACCTGGCCCTGTGTTGCCACAAGGAACTCCAGTTTCTGCAACGGTCTCATTATTATTAATTATTTTTCTTTTACTTTTTGTATTTCCACAGATGGTTTTTTTTTTGTGCAACTAGTCGGGACAGTCTTTCATCAATTCTATTGTGTTTCTTGTAATTACTGTGAATGCCTGCAAAAAATTGAATCTGGTGTTGTATATGGTGACAAATTTGATAATAATATCATAAATATATATACATATACACATATTTAATATATATTATAAAATATGTGTATATGTATATGCTGATATTATTATACAGAATACACATACAGAATCTTCCAAACTTCTGAGAAAGTAGGGGTGCGAACATGCTTTCCTTGTAATGGCACTAAATGCTGGACCCAGGACAGATCCACTGAAATTACAATAATTTGATAATAAATTTACTTTGAACTTAAACATATTAAAGATATTCCTCTTCATCAGAACAGGGGCATTTTATAATGGTTGAAGGAATGAGGCCATTCAGCCCATTGAGTCTGTGGTACCATTCCACCATGGCTGATTTGTTTCTTTAACCCCTTTCTCTCAACTTCTCGCCATAGCCCATAACTCGCTGACCAATCAAAAAACTATCAATCTCAAGCTCAATGTTTGAGCTTAATTTCTTATCCAAGTTCCTATATCTTACCTTGAGATTAGTTTCCCAGCAGACATTTACAGGAAAATACAGAAATACAATAGAATTTATGAAAAACTATACATAAACAGACTGACAAAGAACTCGTGCAAAAGAAGACAAATTCTAAAAATAAATAAGACTAAGGACATGAGATGTAAAGAGTTCTTGAAAGTGACTCCATAGGTTTTGAGTTCAGTGTTTTGGTGAGTGAAGTTATCCACAGGAGGGTAATAACTATTCCTGAACATGGTGGTGTTGGACTTAAGGCTTCTCTGCCTTAGATACACCCAATGATGGCCTCCACAGTGAATGACAATGAATTCCATAGACTTGCCACTCACTGCCTGAAGAAATTCCTCTTCATCTCTATCCTAAGTAGACGTCCCTCTATTCTGGTCCTAGACTCCCCCACTATAGGAAACATCCTCTTCACATCCAGTCTTTCAACAGTCGATAGGTTTCAATGAGATCCCTCTCATTCTTCTAAACTCCAGAATGTATAGGCCCATCAAATGTTCCTCAAAAATTAACCCATTCATTTCCAAAGTTATTCTTGTGACCCTCCTCTGGACCCTCTCCAATGCCAGCACATCTTTTCTTAGATAAGGGGCCCAGAATTGCTCGCAATATTCCAAGCTCAGACTGACCGATGCCTTATAAAGCCTCAGCATTTCATCCTTGCCTTTCTGTTCCAGTCCTCTTGAACTTGTGTGAAGATCCGTACTGTACCTATCCCAGAGCACTGAAATCCAGTCAATCCCCGATTTGTTCCTGGTGCAAAAATAATCAACCTACTTTCAACTGCAAGATGCACAAGGTACTGGAGGAGCTCAACAAGGTCAGGCAGCATCTATGGAGCGGGATAAACAGCGACCCTTCTTCAGGGCTGGAAAGAAGCCAGAATAAGAAAAGGAGGGGAGGGAGAGGCAGGTGATAGGTGAGACCAGGTGAGGGGAAGGTGGGTGAGCGGGGGCGGGGGAGGGTGAAATGAGAAGCTCGGAGGTGAAAGGTGGAAGATGTAAACGGCTTAAGAAGAATCTGATAGGAGAGGTGGGTGGAGCATGGGAGAAAGGAAAGGGGATACGGGAGGGGCACCAGGAGATGGTGATAGGCAGGTGAGAAGGGAAGGGGTGAGAAGAGAGCTTGAATGGGGAATGGAAAAAGAGAGAAAGTCTGCCTTCAATATTGTTAATTCTCAGAAATTCAAACATGATGCAACGGAAATTTTAGGCCAGTGCACACATATCTGTTTCAGTGTTTTCTACTTTATTACGTCACGAAGTTCCTTCATATGCAGTGAAGTGTTCCATTATGTCCTGCTGAAGGTTCCTTTCTAACCAAAGATCTTCCTCCCTTGCTCTGCTGTGGAAGTCCGCAGACTGGACTGCCCTGCGAGGAGGTTGAGCAGACAGGCGCAGTTCCAGTCACTGCCAGCAGAGGCCGCCTGCTCATCACATCTGGGTGAAGCTCTCCTCGTTCAGTAGGGATTTTTCAAACTTTGCCCCGAATAGGCCTATCCAGCCCTCGAGCGACACCTCCCTGCACTTCTCC
Organism: Hypanus sabinus; assembly: GCF_030144855.1. Lineage (NCBI taxonomy): Eukaryota > Metazoa > Chordata > Chondrichthyes > Myliobatiformes > Dasyatidae > Hypanus > Hypanus sabinus. The sequence continues at coordinate 110,579,158 of NC_082711.1, read as the reverse complement.
GATAGAATCCGAGCCTAATCGCGGGACAATTAACCTACTGACCAGTACATCATTGGACTGTGGGAGGAAACTCAGGCAACTGGAGTAATCCTACACATCATGGAGACGACACTGGGATTGAACTCGGAGTTGTCAGAGCAGACATCCCAGCTCTCCCAGAAGTTCCGGGAGTCTCCCGCATATTGATAGTGGCTCCCTGACGCCCGCATATTATATACAATATTCGGAAAAGGATATTTTTTGAGAGAGATGAGGTAAAGAGAGAATCAGTTCAGGAACGAGAGCTGGAAGCCGTGGCAAGGATCGACACATACCCAGCCTGTGCAGTTCCATGGTGATGTCGAGATAGCCGTGCTCAGCGCTCTGGTACAGGGCGTCCTGCAGCGCTCTCCTGCGGGCTCTGCTACTGCGACTCAGGCCAAAGCTCGCAGCCTGCGGCTTGCTCAGACCCGCTCCCTCGGCAAGAATGTCCTCCAGGGACACAAACTCGGTGTTGGCGGTGTCTGGCTGCGACATGAGTTTCTGAAGCACGTTCCTGAGTAACAATTAAAAACAACAAAGAATGAAAAGCAGCCAAAATTTTGCTTGGCAGTGTGTGGTTTGATATCTGCCATGACTGCCAACTGCCTACAGTACAGACCTCCCCAGTTATTCATAAACACACACTGGAAACCCGAAGTCAATGGTGGAGGGGCTCAGCAGGCCAGGCAGCATCTGTGTAGGGGTTACCATGGAGTCTATGTTTGGGCAGAGCCTCTTCATCTGGTCTGGAAGGGAAGGGGGAAGATGCCAGAATAAGAATGTGGGAGGAGGAGACGGATGATAAGCTGGCAGGTGATAGGTGAGACTAGGTGAGGTGGGGGGAGGGGTATGAAGTGAGAAGCTGGGAGGTGATTGGTGGAAGAGTTAAAGGGTTGAAGAAGAAGAAATCTGATAGGAGAGGAGAGTGGACCATGGGAGAGAGGAGGGGCACCAGAGGGAGGCGATGGGCGGGGGTGAGAAGAAGTGAAGGGGTGTAAGGGGTAACAGTATAGGGAATGGAGAAGGGGAGGGGGAGGAATTACCAGAGGTTAGGGAAACCGATGTTCGTGCCACCAGATTGGAGGCTACCCAAACAGAACTCAAGGTGTTGGGCCTCCAGCCTGAGAGTAGCCTCACTGTGGCAGAAGAGGAAGCCATGGACAGACACATCGGAATGGGAGTGGGGAGTGGAAGTAGAATAGGTGGCTGTCGGGAAATCCTACCTCATCTGCACAGATGCTGCCTGACCTGCTGAGTTCCTCCAGTACTTTGTGTTTTTCCCTTTACTTCGGCGCATTCAGAACACCTTTCTCTGGCAAAGGCCCAGTAAGATCCTGCCCCACCTCTGTCATGTAACAAAGCTCCCAGCTAAAACGTACTCTCTGCTGCACCTTTTCACATTGTAAGGCTTCCAGTGAAAACACACTTTCCTTCACACCTCCCATAAAACACCTTCCCAACATGGTGTGCTCATCTGGCAATATGGGGGGGGGGGGGCATAATTTTAAAGTGATTGGGGTAAGTGTAGGGGGATGTCAGGGTTAGCTTTTCCCAGAGTGGTGGATGTGTGGAATCAGGGCTGGCGGTAGATACACCACTAGACTCTGTGATAGACACATGGATGGTAGGAAAATGGAGGGGTAGATGGGAGGGAAGAGTTAAAGTTGATCTCACTGAAAGTTAAAAAGCTCATTGTAAGTTTATTATCAAGGTATATGCCACCTTGAGATTCATTTTCTTGCGGGCATTTACAGGAAAATAAATAAATAAATAGATCGATAAATAAAGAGAATTTACAAAAACAAAAGACTGACAAACAGACAATGTGCGAGTTAAAAATAAATGAACAATATCGAGATCATGAGTTGAAAGTGAATCTCTAGGTTGAGGAATTGTTCGGTGCTGGAGTTAGAGAAGTTATCCACACTAGCCCAGGAGCCTGATGGTTGAGGGATATTAACTGCTCCTGAACCTGGTGCTGTAGGTCCTAACGTGCCTGTCCCTCCTGCCTGATGGTACGCTCAAGCAGAGAGCATGGCCTGGATGGTGGGGGTCTTTGAGGATCTGCTGTTCCTTGAGGCAGCGCTCTGTGGAGATACACTCAATGTTGGGGATGGCTTTTCCTGTGACGAATAGGGCTACATCCAGTACTTTCCATTCCTGAGTGTTGGTATTTCCATACCCGGCCATTACGTAACTACTCAGGACACTCTCAACTGTGCATCTCAAGAAGTTTGGAAAAGTTTTAGATGACATGCCAAATCTGTGCAACCCCTCAGGAGTAGAGGCACTATTGTGCCATTTTGTAATGGCGTTTAGCTGCTGGTCCCAGAGCAGACCCTCTGATATGTTAACACCCAAAGGTCCTGGCCCGTGCTGCAGCGATCTACGTTCTATACGTCCAGCTGATTTACCTGCGTCCGTGGGCAGCAGCCTCACTGAAGGGATTAGAGATTCCGTGCATTGACGTAGCCACACCACTTTTGTCCATGGTCCCAGCCAGGACATCGGCTCCCTTTTGCAATAAATGGCAAACGAGATCAAAGTGACCTGAAATTGACGAAAGGCAAGGCAAAAATTAGAGAGGATCTGCACAGTGGGGAGATCCATGGAGGGTCTGAATGACGAGGAGATCCAGAGAGGGTCTGAACGGAGAGGAGATCCGGAATGAGAGAGAGTTGTGAAAAGGGGCAGAGCATCATAGCTAACAAGGAAAAGGTGTGACTAGAATCAGAATTGGTTTGGTATTGTTGCATGGACTGAGATACAGTGAACAGCTTGTCTGGCACACTTTTCATACAGATCAATCATAGCACAGTGCACTGAGGTAGAACAAGGTCAAACAATAATAGAACGATAGAGAAATGGAGGGTTATGTGGGATGGAAGGGTTAGATTGATCTTAGAGTCGGTTAAAAGATCAGCACAACATCGTGGGCCGAAGGGCCTGTACTGTGCAGTACAGTTCCATGTTCTAATGCAGGATAAAGGGTAACAGCTGCAGAGAGGTGCTGTAATAAATGATAAAGTACAAGACCATCGCTTGGTAATTGTGTACCTGCAGCAGCTGCTAGCTGTAGTGGTGTTTCCGACCAGTTTCCCTCGTTGACCCCTCCTTCGACATTGGCCCCCGCATCCAATAGTAGCTGCAATGCAAAAGAGTTGAATTGTACAGAATTCACGGCAAGAATTTGGTTCAGCTTGCCTCTGCCCCATGGTTCTCGTCATGAACCCTCTCTCAATGTGATGTCTGTGTTCTACGAATAAAGTCATCTCGAGCTTCCATCTTCATCAGGGTTGATGCCTGGGCAAGTCCAGTTCGGTGGTATTTATACCCCCATCATCCATCCCCACGACTGGTTAGCCCTCATCCAATCAGCTTTCTGCTTTCCCACCCTGTTTACAATCAAATTCCAGCTCTTACTTCGGGTGAGAGCTGCATCTTTGTTAAAATTCTTCTCCTCTAGTTTTATTTCAATGGCTGCCTTCACCAGGCAGTCCCAAAACAGCAGTTTTGTGCCGTTAAAGTCAATCCTCTGGTCATTGCAAATGCAATGTTGTGCTACCACCGATTTCTCTGGGTAACCCAAACAGATACACCTCCTGTGCTCCTTGATACGGGTTGATGCCTGTATTCACTGCTCCACATTCACAGGGAATCCTCTGAATTTGATTATACATGAGGCGGGAGAGCAGAAACCTGATTGGATGAGGATTAACCGATCAGGAGGGACGGATGACGGGGGTATAAATGCCACCGGACTAGACATACCCAGGCATCATCCTTGATGAAGATGGCAGAGTTTGTCATCAAAACATCAGTTAAATTCAATCCCTGTTCCCAGCCAGAAGCCTGAGAGAGGTTATCCGTTATATACTCCGGGAAAGCAGCAGACCCTTTTTCTATGTTCTCTACTCAGAAGCTGCTTGATGAGGTACACTGGTACACCTGCTCGTGGATGCAAATATCCAACCAGCCAATCGTGTGGCAGCAACTCAACGCATGAAAGCATGCAGACGTGGTCAAGAGGTTCAGTTGTTGTTCAGACCAAATGTCAGAATAGGAAGGAAAGTGACTTTAACCGTGGAATGATTGTTGGTACCACACAGGGTCTCAGAAACTGCTGATCTCCTGGGATTTTCACATATAACAGTAGAGTTTAGAGAGAACGGTGTGAAAAAACAGAAGGCAACAAACCCAGTGAGTGGCAGCTCTGTGGACAGAAACACCTCGTTAATGAGAGGGGTCAGAGGAGAACGGCCGGACTGGTTTGAGCTGACAGGAAGGTGACAGTGACTCAAACAACCACACGTTACACCAGCAGAGCAGCATCTCTGAACACACAACACATTAAACGTTGAAGTGGACGGGCCACAGCAGCAGAAGATCACGGACAGACACTCTGTGGCCAGCTTATTAGGTACAGGAGATACGTAATAAACCGGCCACTGAGCGGGCTTTCTACATTCTTAGTGTGGACACACGGTTTGAGGACTCGGAGTGACAGGGTAGGGGTTGGAGCTTTAGTCAGGGGCAGTGGGGATAGAGGAGATGCAGCCTTCATATGGAGTTTTGCAGACTATTCTGACACACAGAGAGTGTGTGGAACACCCTGCCACAGCTGGTGATGGAGGCAGAGATATGTCAGTGACATTCAAGAATCTCTTTGATAGGCACATGGTTGGAAAAAAAAAATGGAGGGCGATGTGGCTGGGTATTTGATCTTTGGTAGGCTACAAAGTCGGCCAAAGGACCTGTTCTGTGCCGTAGTTCTCTATGTTCCAGTAAAAAATGAAGAACTTGAGTAAATTATAATACTGCCCAACTGTGAAGTTAAAGGAAGGAGGGAAGACAAAAGAACGATGTAAAACTTTCTTGAGGGAATCGGAATCAGGTTTATTATCACTGACACATCATGAAATTTGTTGTTTTGCAGCAGCAGTAGAGTGCAAAACAAAAATACTATATATTTCAGTCGTCGTCATCATTATGTGCTGTATTGTATGACATCATCATTATGAGCCGTATTGTATGACATCATCATTATGTGCTGTGACATGTGACGTGGGTGAACATGGTCTTTCCACAACCGTGATTGTTCTTGGCAAATTTTCCTACAGAAATGGTTTACCACTGCCTTTTCCTGGGCAGAGTCTTTACAAGACGGGTGACCCCAGCCATTATCAATACTCTTCAGAGACTGTCATCAGTGGTCACATAACCAGGACTTGTGATTTGCACCGGCTGCTCATACAACCACCCACTCACCTGCTCCCATGGCTTCACGTGACCCTGATCGGGGGCTAAGCAGGAACCAGACCTTACCCAGGGGTGACCCGCAGACCAGCAGAGGTGAGGAGCACCTTACATCTCTCTTGATAGAGATGTTTCTCCACCCCACCATCCAATAAGTTACAATAAGAAATGTATATTTTTAAAAAAGTTAAATAATTAGTGCAAAATGATGGAAAAAGTAATGGGTTCATTGTCCATTCAGAAATCTGATGGCGGAGGGGAAGGAGCTGAGTGCGTTCTTTCGAATTCCTGTCCCTCCTCCCTGATTTTACAATGAGAAGAGGGCGTGTCCGGCTGTGCTCCCACTCTGGGGTAGACATTGTCAGTGTCATCACAAGAAAGAGTCCACCGGCTTCCTGGGTGCTAAAACAGCTGGGAGGTGTGGAGTGGGCAACACAAAACGCTGGAGGAACTAGACAGGTCAGGCAGCAGCGATGGAGGGGAATAAACAGTCCAGACCCTTCATCGGGACTGGAAAGGAAGGCGGAAGAAGCCAGAGTAAGGAGGGGAAGGAGTACAAGCTGGCAGGTGGTAGGTGAGACCAGGAGAGGGCGGAAGGGGATGGGTACGGGAGGGGGGACGAAGTGAGAAGCTGGGAGGTGATGAGTGGAAGAGGTGAAGGGCTGAGAAAGGAATCCAATAGGAGGGGAGTGGACCATGGGAGAAAGGGAAGGAGGAGGGGTACCAGGGGGAGATGATGGGCAGGTGAGAAGAGGTGAAAGGGGAACCAGAATGGGGAATGGAAAAAGAAAGGAGGAGAAGAGGGGAGAAATTTCTCTCCTAAAATTGAGTAAATAATTTTCCATCCAAGTTCTTATAATATTTTCCATCATGTGCCCTTTAACAGACAGCTTGTACTCCTCCCCCGCCTTCTTATTGTGGTTTCTGCCCCCTTCCTTTCCAGTCCTGATGGTCTCAGAGCTCGAAATGTCAGCTGTTTATTTCCCTCCATTGATGCTCCATAGACCTGCTGAGTTCCTTCAGCATTTTATGTGTGTGTCGCTCTGGATTTCCAGCAGAGTCTCTTATTTTTACGCGAGAGAATCAGCCGTTATTTGAGCTCCACCATGGACGCTAGCCTCCCCAGTTCCGAGGCCATCTTCAACAGGTGATGCCTCAAAAAGGGGTCCCCCATCACTCAGGACTTGCCCTCTTCTCATTGCTACCACCAAGGAGGATTTACAGGAGCCTGGAGACACAGGAACAGCTTCCTCCCCTCTGCCATCAGGCTTCCCTAAGGACAAGGAACCCAATGTGGTGAAATTTGTTGTTTTGCAGCAGCAGTACAGGGCAATGTTTAAAAGTTAATATAAATTATGATAAGGAATATTGATAGGAAATATTTGTAAGTATAAACTGTAGATATCTGCACTATGCATGTGTGTGTGTAACTATATCTGTACATACTGTATATATCTATAGTTTGCTGCAGGAAAACAACACGTTTTGTGACATATATCATGATAATAAACCTGGCTCTGGTTCTGGAGTAACTGGCCTAATTTAGTCTCAGCATGTGTTTTTAACGTCACCCCCCCGGCAGTAAAGATGTCACTCAGTGATCTCTCATGAGGTTCACTTCACGAGTGCAGGAGGTCTGCCTCTGGAGTGCTGGCACTGAAGAGGAGGGCTGCGGTCTGAGCAGGAACGACCCAAGTCCAAGGACAAGAACCAGCAGTCCTCCGCCAATCCTGCCGTGAAGCCACAGGCCTCTCCAAGAGCCGGCACTGCAGGCAGAACTTAACGCACGCTTCTTTCTGTAAAGATCATCAACCCGCCTCCCTACCTGAGTGACGGGGAGATGGCCAAACGCCACAGCGAAGCTGAGGGCGGTCCAGTGTCGAGTCTCTGCGTGAATGGACGGCCACTGCTGGGAATTGCTGGGCACCTGCAAGGAAACATACAGCTCAGACTCAGGCGGCCAGTCCTAAACGTCATTGTTACCGTGTCTCAAACTCCGGCGGCCAATCCTAAACGTCATTGTTACCCTGTCTCAAACTCCGGCGGCCAATCCTAAACGTCATTGTTGCCGTGTCTCAAACTCTGGCGGCCAATCCTAAACGTCATTGTTACCGTGTATCAAACTCCGGCGGCCAATCATGAATGTTACTGTGAGCAGGTCTCAAACTCAGCTGGCCAATTTTTTTTGGGAAACAGTGAGGAACTGGCCCTCCTGGCCCTTTGAGCCAGGCTGCTCAGCAAATCGCAGATTTAACCATTGCCTAACCTCAGGACAACTTACCTGTGAACCAGTACCTCTTGGGAAACCAGAACAGCCGCAGGAAGGCAGGGGCTTTATAAGGCACTGGTCAGACTGCACTTGAAGTATTCTGGGCAGTTTTTGGGCCCCAAAAGATGTGCTGACATTGGAGAGGGTTCAGAGGAGATTCGCAAGGATGATTCCAGGAATGAAAGGCTTAACACATGAGACGCTCTGGGCCTGTACTCACTGGAATTTAGAAAAATGAGGAGGAGTCTCATTGAAACCTATCAAATATTGAATAAAATGGATGTGATGTTTCCTATAGGGTGTGAGTCTCGGACAAGAGGGCACAGCCTCCGAATAGAGGGACATCCCTTGAGAGCACAGATGAGAAGGAATTTCTTCAGACAGAGAATGGTGAATCATTGTCACAGATGGCTGTGGAGGCCAAGTCATTGTGTATATTTAAAGTGGAGGTTAATGTTTCTTGATTAGTCAGGTTGCAAAAGGTTACGGGGAGAAGGCAGCAAAATGGGGTTGAGAGGGAGAATAAATCAGCCAGGTTAGAATGGTGGAACAGACTTGATGGGCTGAACGGCCTAACTCAGGGCTCAAGCTCATCTGCTCAACCTTAAACATAACTGTCAACAGGTCGGCAAAAGAGCTGGAAACTTTGCGAAGTACGTGCATGTTGAGATTCCAACGTGAGCCAGGCATACTACCTGTCATTTACTGCAGAGGGCGCTACAGAGCCAGGTGGCATGAAAACTGGCTCTTCCACCCAAATCGTCAACGGCAGCTCGTTCCACCCCTCATGGTCCGGCCCATAGCCCTCTAATCCTTTCCTGCCCAAAAGGCCTTTAAGGTGTTAACATTACTGCGTTAACCACTTTCTCGGGCAGCTTGTTCCAAATCAGGGTTTTAGGTAGGGTTAATGCAAGCACACATTTTTCTGCTAAGGATGAGTGAGATTAGAACTAGCGGTCACAGGTTAAGAGTGAAAGGTGAAATATACGAGGGAAAACTTGTTCACTCAGAGGGTGGTGAGAAAGTGGAACGCAAGTGGTGAATGTGGGGGTCAATTTCAATATTTAAGAGAAATTTGGATAGGTACATGGATGGGAGGAGTGTGGAGGTCTATGGTCCAGGTATAATAGGCAAATCAATGGTTCAGCACAGGTTAGATGGGCCGAAGGGCTTGTTTCAGTGTTGTAGTGTTCTATGGCTTTATATGCTGACCCCTCTCTGGATATAAAAGCTGACTGCCGGGTTCTTATTAAATCTCTCTCCTCTCATACTACACCTGTGGCCTCCCCTGACCCATTCCCCACCAGTGGGGAGAGGTCTATGTGCATTCGGCCTTTCTGGAGCCCTCGTGGTTTGAAACGCCTCAGTCTGATGCATCCACCTGAACTGGGTCAGGGATTCATTTTATTTCAAGATTAGCTTTGTTTGTCACATGCTTTACTTGCTAAACCAGATTAAAAAGATCACGGAATCCAGGATGAACTGGTGTTCAGCTCACGACTCCATGAGGTTCACTCGCCTCTGCGTTAAACTGTGTGTCTGTATCCTGCACCCCTCGGTTTCTACTGAACTGACTGTGTCTGTGTCCTGCACCTCTCGGTTTCTACTGAACCGTGTGTCTGTATCCTGCACCCCTCGGTTTCTACTGAACCGTGTGTCTGTATCCTGCACCCCTCGGTTTCTACTGAACCGTGTGTCTGTGTCCTGCACCCCTCGGTTTCTACTGAATGGAGTGTCTGTGTCCTGCACCCCTCGGTTTCTACTGAACTGTGTGTCTGTGTCCTGCACCCCTCGGTTTCTACTGAACCGTGTGTCTGTGTCCTGCACCCCTCGGTTTCTACTGAACTGTGTGTCTGTATCCTGCACCCCTCGGTTACTACTGAACTGTATGTCTGTGTCCTGCACCCCTCGGTTTCTACTGAACTGTGTGTCTGTGTCCTGCACCCCTCGGTTTCTACTGAACCGTGTGTCTGTGTCCTGCACCCCTCGGTTTCTACTGAACTGTGTGTCTGTATCCTGCACCCCTCGGTTTCTCCTGAACCGTGTGTCTGTATCCTGCACCCCTCGGTTTCTACTGAACTGACTGTGTCTGTGTCCTGCACCTCTCGGTTTCTACTGAACCGTGTGTCTGTATCCTGCACCTCTTGGTTTCTACTGAACCGTGTGTCTGTATCCTGCACCCCTCGGTTTCTACTGAACCGTGTGTCTGTGTCCTGCACCCCTTGATTTCTAATGAACCGTGTGTCTGTATCCTGCACCCCTCGGTTTCTACTGAACCGTGTGTCTGTATCCTGCACCTCTCAGTTTCCACTGAACTCTGTGTCTGTGTCCTGCACCCCTTGGTTTCTACTGAACTGTGTGTCTGTGTCCTGCACCCCTCGGTTTCTATTGAACTGTGTGTCTGTGTCCTGCACCCCTCGGTTTCCACTGAACTCTGTGTCTGTGTCCTGCACCCCTCGGTTTCTACTGAACTGCGTGTCTGTATCCTGCACCTCTCGGTTTCCACTGAACCGTGTGTCTGTGTCCTGCACCCCTCGGTTTCTACTGAACTGCGTGTCTGTGTCCTGCACCTCTCGGTTTCCACTGAACTGTGTGTCTGTATCCTGCACCCCTCGGTTTCCACTGAACCGAGTGTCTGTATCCTGCACCCCTCGGTTTCCACTGAACCGTGTGTCTGTGTCCTGCACCCCTCGGTTTCTACTGAACCGTGTGTCTGTGTCCTGCACCTCTCGGTTTCCACTGAACTGTGTGTCTGTATCCTGCACCCCTCGGTTTCCACTGAACCGTGTGTCTGTGTCCTGCACCCCTCGGTTTCTACTGAACTGTGTGTCTGTGTCCTGCACCCCTCGGTTTCTAATGAACCGAGTGTCTGTATCCTGCACCCCTCGGTTTCTACTGAACTGTGTGTCTGTGTCCTGCACCCCTCGGTTTCTACTGAACTGTGTGTCTGTGTCCTGCACCCCTCGGTTTCTACTGAACCGTGTGTCTGTGTCCTGCACCCCTCGGTTTCTACTGAACTGTGTGTCTGTGTCCTGCACCCCTCGGTTTCTACTGAACCGTGTGTCTGTGTCCTGCACCCCTCGGTTTCTAATGAACCGAGTGTCTGTATCCTGCACCCCTCGGTTTCTACTGAACCGTGTGTCTGTATCCTGCACCTCTCGGTTTCTACTGAACTGTGTGTCTGTGTCCTGCACCCCTCGGTTTCTACTGAACTGTGTGTCTGTGTCCTGCACCCCTCGGTTTCTACTGAACTGTGTGTCTGTATCCTGCACCCCTCGGTTTCTACTGAACTGCGTGTCTGTGTCCTGCACCTCTCGGTTTCTCCTGAACTGTGTGTCTGTGTCCTGCACCCCTCGGTTTCTACTGAACCGTGTGTCTGTGTCCTGCACCCCTCGGTTTCTACTGAACCGCGTGTCTGTATCCTGCACCCCTCGGTTTCTACTGAACCGTGTGTCTGTATCCTGCACCCCTCGGTTTCTACTGAACCGTGTGTCTGTATCCTGCACCCCTCGGTTTCTACTGAACTGTGTGTCTGTGTCCTGCACCTCTCGGTTTCTCCTGAACTGTGTGTCTGTATCCTGCACCCCTCGGTTTCTACTGAACCGTGTGTCTGTATCCTGCACCCCTCGGTTTCTACTGAACTGTGTGTCTGTGTCCTGCACCCCTCGGTTTCTACTGAACTGTGTGTCTGTGTCCTGCACCCCTCCGTTTCTACTGAACCGCGTGTCTGTGTCCTGCACCTCTCGGTTTCTACTGAACTGTGTGTCTGTATCCTGCACCCCTCGGTTTCTACTGAACTGACTGTGTCTGTGTCCTGCACCTCTCGGTTTCTCCTGAACTGTGTGTCTGTGTCCTGCACCCCTCGGTTTCTACTGAACCGTGTGTCTGTGTCCTGCACCCCTCGGTTTCTACTGAACCGCGTGTCTGTATCCTGCACCCCTCGGTTTCTACTGAACCGTGTGTCTGTATCCTGCACCCCTCGGTTTCTACTGAACCGTGTGTCTGTATCCTGCACCCCTCGGTTTCTACTGAACTGTGTGTCTGTGTCCTGCACCTCTCGGTTTCTCCTGAACTGTGTGTCTGTATCCTGCACCCCTCGGTTTCTACTGAACCGTGTGTCTGTATCCTGCACCCCTCGGTTTCTACTGAACTGTGTGTCTGTGTCCTGCACCCCTCGGTTTCTACTGAACTGTGTGTCTGTGTCCTGCACCCCTCCGTTTCTACTGAACCGCGTGTCTGTGTCCTGCACCTCTCGGTTTCTACTGAACTGTGTGTCTGTATCCTGCACCCCTCGGTTTCTACTGAACCGTGTGTCTGTGTCCTGCACCCCTCGGTTTCCACTGAACTGACTGTGTCTGTGTCCTGCACACCTCGGTTTCCACTGAACTGTGTGTCTGTGTCCTGCACCCCTCGGTTTCTACTGAACCGTGTGTCTGTGTCCTGCACCCCTCGGTTTCCACTGAACTGACTGTGTCTGTGTCCTGCACACCTCGGTTTCCACTGAACTGTGTGTCTGTGTCCTGCACCCCTCGGTTTCCACTGAACTGACTGTGTCTGTGTCCTGCACCCCTCGGTTTCTACTGAACCGTGTGTCTGTGTCCTGCACCCCTCGGTTTCTATTGAACTGTGTGTCTGTATCCTGCACCCCTCGGTTTCTACTGAACTGTATGTCTGTATCCTGCACCCCTCGGTTTCTACTGAACTGACTGTGTCTGTGTCCTGCACCCCTCGGTTTCTACTGAACCGTGTGTCTGTGTCCTGCACCCCTCGGTTTCTATTGAACTGTGTGTCTGTATCCTGCACCCCTCGGTTTCTACTGAACTGACTGTGTCTGTGTCCTGCACCCCTCGGTTTCTACTGAACCGTGTGTCTGTGTCCTGCACCCCTCGGTTTCTACTGAACCGTGTGTCTGTGTCCTGCACCCCTCGGTTTCTACTGAACTGACTGTGTCTGTGTCCTGCACCCCTCGGTTTCTACTGAACTGTGTGTCTGTGTCCTGCACCCCTCGGTTTCTACTGAACTGTGTGTCTGTATCCTGCACCCCTCGGTTTCTACTGAACCGTGTGTCTGTATCTTGCACCCCTCGGTTTCTACTGAACTGTGTGTCTGTATCCTGCACCCCTCGGTTTCTACTGAACTGTGTGTCTGTATCCTGCACCCCTCGGTTTCTACTGAACCGCGTGTCTGTATCCTGCACCCCTTGGTTTCTACTGAACTGTGTGTCTGTGTCCTGCAACCCTCGGTTTCCACTGAACTGTGTGTCTGTGTCCTGCACCCCTCGGTTTCTACTGAACCGTGTGTCTGTGTCCTGCACCTCTCGGTTTCTACTGAATTGTGTGTCTGTGTCCTGCACCTCTCGGTTTCTACTGAACTGTGTGTCTGTGTCCTGCACCCCTCGGTTTCTACTGAACCGAGTGTCTGTATCCTGCACCCCTCGGTTTCTACTGAATTGTGTGTCTGTATCCTGCACCCCTCGGTTTCTACTGAACTGTGTGTCTGTGTCCTGCACCCCTCGGTTTCTACTGAACCGAGTGTCTGTATCCTGCACCCCTCGGTTTCTACTGAACTGTGTGTCTGTGTCCTGCACCCCTCGGTTTCCACTGAACTGTGTGTCTGTATCCTGCACCCCTCGGTTTCTACTGAACTGTGTGTCTGTGTCCTGCACCCCTCGGTTTCCACTGAACCGTGTGTCTGTGTCCTGCATCCCTCAGTTTCTACTGAACCGTGTGTCTGTGTCCTGCACCCCTCGGTTTCTACTGAACCGTGTGTCTGTGTCCTGCACCCCTCGGTTTCTACTGAACCGAGTGTCTGTATCCTGCACCCCTCGGTTTCCACTGAACCGAGTGTCTGTATCCTGCACCCCTCGGTTTCTACTGAACTGTGTGTCTGTGTCCTGCACCCCTCGGTTTCCACTGAACTGACTGTGTCTGTGTCCTGCACCCCTCGGTTTCTACTGAACCGTGTGTCTGTGTCCTGCACCCCTCGGTTTCTATTGAACTGTGTGTCTGTATCCTGCACCCCTCGGTTTCTACTGAACTGTGTGTCTGTATCCTGCACCCCTCGGTTTCTACTGAACTGTGTGTCTGTATCCTGCACCCCTCGGTTTCTACTGAACCGTGTGTCTGTATCCTGCACCCCTCGGTTTCTACTGAACCGTGTGTCTGTGTCCTGCACCCCTCGGTTTCTATTGAACTGTGTGTCTGTGTCCTGCACCCCTCGGTTTCTACTGAACTGACTGTGTCTGTGTCCTGCACCCCTCGGTTTCTACTGAACCGTGTGTCTGTGTCCTGCACCCCTCGGTTTCTACTGAACCGTGTGTCTGTGTCCTGCACCCCTCGGTTTCTACTGAACTGACTGTGTCTGTGTCCTGCACCCCTCGGTTTCTACTGAACTGTGTGTCTGTGTCCTGCACCCCTCGGTTTCTACTGAACTGTGTGTCTGTGTCCTGCACCCCTCGGTTTCTACTGAACTGTGTGTCTGTGTCCTGCACCCCTCGGTTTCTACTGAACTGTGTGTCTGTGTCCTGCACCCCTCGGTTTCTACTGAACCGTGTGTCTGTATCCTGCACCCCTCGGTTTCTACTGAACTGTGTGTCTGTATCCTGCACCCCTCGGTTTCTACTGAACTGTGTGTCTGTATCCTGCACCCCTCGGTTTCTACTGAACCGCGTGTCTGTATCCTGCACCCCTTGGTTTCTACTGAACTGTGTGTCTGTGTCCTGCACCCCTCGGTTTCCACTGAACTGTGTGTCTGTGTCCTGCACCCCTCGGTTTCAACTGAACCGTGTGTCTGTGTCCTGCACCTCTCGGTTTCTACTGAATTGTGTGTCTGTGTCCTGCACCCCTCGGTTTCTACTGAACTGTGTGTCTGTGTCCTGCACCCCTCGGTTTCTACTGAACCGAGTGTCTGTATCCTGCACCCCTCGGTTTCTACTGAATTGTGTGTCTGTATCCTGCACCCCTCGGTTTCTACTGAACTGTGTGTCTGTGTCCTGCACCCCTCGGTTTCTACTGAACCGAGTGTCTGTATCCTGCACCCCTCGGTTTCTACTGAACTGTGTGTCTGTGTCCTGCACCCCTCGGTTTCCACTGAACTGTGTGTCTGTATCCTGCACCCCTCGGTTTCTACTGAACTGTGTGTCTGTGTCCTGCACCCCTCGGTTTCCACTGAACCGTGTGTCTGTGTCCTGCATCCCTCAGTTTCTACTGAACCGTGTGTCTGTGTCCTGCACCCCTCGGTTTCTACTGAACCGTGTGTCTGTGTCCTGCACCCCTCGGTTTCTACTGAACTGCGTGTCTGTGTCCTGCACCCCTCGGTTTCTACTGAACCGAGTGTCTGTATCCTGCACCCCTCGGTTTCCACTGAACCGAGTGTCTGTATCCTGCACCCCTCGGTTTCCACTGAACCGTGTGTCTGTATCCTGCACCCCTCGGTTTCCACTGAACCGTGTGTCTGTGTCCTGCACCCCTCGGTTTCTACTGAACCGTGTGTCTGTGTCCTGCACCCCTCGGTTTCTACTGAACCGTGTGTCTGTGTCCTGCACCCCTCGGTTTCTACTGAACTGTGTGTCTGTGTCCTGCACCCCTCCGTTTCTACTGAACCATGTGTCTGTGTCCTGCACCCCTCGGTTTCTACTGAACTGTGTGTCTGTGTCCTGCACCCCTCCGTTTCTACTGAACCATGTGTCTGTGTCCTGCACCTCTCGGTTTCTCCTGAACTGTGTGTCTGTGTCCTGCACCCCTCGGTTTCCACTGAACTGACTGTGTCTGTGTCCTGCACCCCTCGGTTTCTACTGAACTGACTGTGTCTGTGTCCTGCACCCCTCGGTTTCTACTGAACCGTGTGTCTGTGTCCTGCACCCCTCGGTTTCTACTGAACTGACTGTGTCTGTGTCCTGCACCCCTCGGTTTCTACTGAACCGTGTGTCTGTGTCCTGCACCCCTCGGTTTCTACTGAACCGTGTGTCTGTGTCCTGCACCCCTCGGTTTCTACTGAACCGTGTGTCTGTGTCCTGCACCCCTCGGTTTCTACTGAACCGTGTGTCTGTATCCTGCACCCCTCGGTTTCTACTGAACCGTGTGTCTGTGTCCTGCACCTCTCGGTTTCTACTGAACTGTGTGTCTGTATCCTGCACCACTCGGTTTCTACTGAACCGTGTGTCTGTGTCCTGCACCCCTCGGTTTCTACTGAACTGACTGTGTCTGTGTCCTGCACCCCTCGGTTTCTACTGAACCGTGTGTCTGTGTCCTGCACCCCTCGGTTTCTACTGAACCGTGTGTCTGTGTCCTGCACCCCTCGGTTTCTACTGAACCGTGTGTCTGTGTCCTGCACCCCTCGGTTTCTACTGAACTGTGTGTCTGTATCCTGCACCCCTCGGTTTCTACTGAACCGTGTGTCTGTATCCTGCACCCCTCGGTTTCTACTGAACTCTGTGTCTGTATCCTGCACCCCTCGGTTTCTACTGAACTCTGTGTCTGTATCTTGCACCCCTCGGTTTCTACTGAACTCTGTGTCTGTGTCCTGCACCCCTCGGTTTCTACTGAACCCTGTGTCTGTATCCTGCACCCCTCGGTTTCTACTGAACCGTGTGTCTGTGTCCTGCACCCCTCGGTTTCTACTGAACCGTGTGTCTGTATCCTGCACCCCTCGGTTTCTACTGAACTGTGTGTCTGTGTCCTGCACCCCTCGGTTTCTACTGAACTGTGTGTCTGTGTCCTGCACCCCTCGGTTTCTACTGAACTGTGTGTCTGTGTCCTGCACCCCTCGGTTTCCACTGAACCGTGTGTCTGTGTCCTGCACCCCTCGGTTTCTACTGAACCGCGTGTCTGTGTCCTGCACCCCTCGGTTTCTACTGAACCGAGTGTCTGTGTCCTGCACCCCTCGGTTTCTACTGAACCGAGTGTCTGTGTCCTGCACCCCTCGGTTTCTACTGAACTGCGTGTCTGTGTCCTGCACCTCTCGGTTTCTACTGAACTGCGTGTCTGTGTCCTGCAACTCTCGGTTTCTCCTGAACTGTGTGTCTGTGTCCTGCACCCCTCTGTTTCTACTGAACCGAGTGTCTGTATCCTGCACCCCTCGGTTTCTACTGAATTGTGTGTCTGTGTCCTGCACCTCTCGGTTTCTCCTGAACTGTGTGTCTGTGTCCTGCACCCCTCGGTTTCTACTGAACCGAGTGTCTGTATCCTGCACCACTCGGTTTCTACTGAACCGTGTGTCTGTGTCCTGCACCCCTCGGTTTCTACTGAACCATGTGTCTGTGTCCTGCACCCCTCGGTTTCTACTGAACCGAGTGTCTGTGTCCTGCACCCCTCGGTTTCCACTGAACTGTGTGTCTGTGTCCTGCACCCCTCGGTTTCTACTGAACCGTGTGTCTGTGTCCTGCATCCCTCGGTTTCTACTGAACTGTGTGTCTGTGTCCTGCACCCCTCGGTTTCTACTGAACTGTATGTCTGTATCCTGCACCCCTCGGTTTCTACTGAACTGTGTGTCTGTATCCTGCACCCCTCGGTTTCTACTGAACCGCGTGTCTGTATCCTGCACCCCTCGGTTTCTACTGAACTGTGTGTCTGTATCCTGCACCCCTCGGTTTCTACTGAACTGTGTGTCTGTGTCCTGCACCCCTCGGTTTCTACTGAACTGACTGTGTCTGTGTCCTGCACCCCTCGGTTTCTACTGAACCGTGTGTCTGTGTCCTGCATCCCTCGGTTTCTACTGCACCGTGTGTCTGTGTCCTGCACCCCTCGGTTTCTATTGAAATGTGTGTCTGTGTCCTGCACCCCTCGGTTTCTACTGAACCGTGTGTCTGTATCCTGCACCCCTCGGTTTCTACTGAACCGAGTGTCTGTATCCTGCACCCCTCGGTTTCTACTGAACCGTGTGTCTGTATTCTGCACCCCTCGGTTTCTACTGAACTCTGTGTCTGTATCCTGCACCCCTCGGTTTCTACTGAACTGTGTGTCTGTATCCTGCACCCCTCGGTTTCTACTGAACCGTGTGTCTGTATCCTGCACCCCTCGGTTTCTACTGAACTCTGTGTCTGTATCCTGCACCCCTCGGTTTCTACTGAACTCTGTGTCTGTATCCTGCACCCCTCGGTTTCTACTGAACTCTGTGTCTGTGTCCTGCACCCCTCGGTTTCTACTGAACTCTGTGTCTGTATCCTGCACCCCTCGGTTTCTACTGAACTCTGTGTCTGTGTCCTGCACCCCTCGGTTTCTACTGAACTCTGTGTCTGTGTCCTGCACCCCTCGGTTTCTACTGAACCCTGTGTCTGTATCCTGCACCCCTCGGTTTCTACTGAACCGTGTGTCTGTGTCCTGCACCCCTCGGTTTCTACTGAACTGTGTGTCTGTGTCCTGCACCCCTCGGTTTCTACTGAACTGTGTGTCTGTGTCCTGCACCCCTCGGTTTCTACTGAACTGTGTGTCTGTGTCCTGCACCTCTCGGTTTCCACTGAACCGCGTGTCTGTGTCCTGCACCCCTCGGTTTCTACTGAACCGAGTGTCTGTGTCCTGCACCCCTCGGTTTCTACTGAACCGCGTGTCTGTGTCCTGCACCCCTCGGTTTCTACTGAACCGTGTGTCTGTGTCCTGCACCTCTCGGTTTCTCCTGAACTGTGTGTCTGTGTCCTGCACCCCTCGGTTTCTACTGAACTGCGTGTCTGTGTCCTGCACCTCTCGGTTTCTCCTGAACTGTGTGTCTGTGTCCTGCACCCCTCGGTTTCTACTGAATTGTGTGTCTGTGTCCTGCACCCCTCGGTTTCCACTGAACTGACTGTGTCTGTGTCCTGCACCCCTCGGTTTCCACTGAACTGACTGTGTCTGTGTCCTGCACCCCTTGGTTTCTACTGAACCGTGTGTCTGTGTCCTGCACCTCTCGGTTTCTCCTGAACTGTGTGTCTGTGTCCTGCACCCCTCGGTTTCTACTGAACCGTGTGTCTGTGTCCTGCACCCCTCGGTTTCTACTGAACCGAGTGTCTGTGTCCTGCACCCCTCGGTTTCTACTGAACCGTGTGTCTGTGTCCTGCACCTCTCGGTTTCCACTGAACTGTGTGTCTGTGTCCTGCACCCCTCGGTTTCTACTGAACCGTGTGTCTGTGTCCTGCACCCCTCGGTTTCTACTGAACCGTGTGTCTGTGTCCTGCACCCCTCGGTTTCTACTGAACTGTGTGTCTGTGTCCTGCACCCCTCGGTTTCTACTGAACTGTGTGTCTGTGTCCTGCACCCCTCGGTTTCCACTGAACCGTGTGTCTGTGTCCTGCACCTCTCGGTTTCTCCTGAACTGTGTGTCTGTGTCCTGCACCCCTCGGTTTCTACTGAACCGTGTGTCTGTGTCCTGCACCCCTCGGTTTCTACTGAACCGAGTGTCTGTGTCCTGCATCCCTCGGTTTCTACTGAACTGTGTGTCTGTGTCCTGCACCCCTCGGTTTCCACTGAACCGTGTGTCTGTGTCCTGCATCCCTCGGTTTCTACTGAACTGACTGTGTCTGTGTCCTGCACCCCTCGGTTTCTACTGAACTGTGTGTCTGTGTCCTGCACCCCTCGGTTTCCACTGAACCGTGTGTCTGTGTCCTGCATCCCTCGGTTTCTACTGAACTGTGTGTCTGTGTCCTGCACCCCTCGGTTTCTACTGAACTGTATGTCTGTGTCCTGCACCCCTCGGTTTCTACTGAACTGACTGTGTCTGTGTCCTGCACCCCTCGGTTTCTACTGAACCGTGTGTCTGTGTCCTGCACCCCTCGGTTTCTACTGAACCGTGTGTCTGTATCCTGCACCCCTCGGTTTCTACTGAACTCTGTGTCTGTATCCTGCACCTCTCGGTTTCTACTGAACCGTGTGTCTGTGTCCTGCACCCCTCGGTTTCTATTGAACTGTGTGTCTGTGTCCTGCACCCCTCGGTTTCTACTGAACCGTGTGTCTGTATCCTGCACCCCTCGGTTTCTACTGAACTGTGTGTCTGTATCCTGCACCCCTCGGTTTCTACTGAACTGTGTGTCTGTATCCTGCACCCCTCGGTTTCTACTGAACCGCGTGTCTGTATCCTGCACCCCTCGGATCCTACTGAACTGTGTGTCTGTGTCCTGCACCCCTCGGTTTCTACTGAACCGCGTGTCTGTATCCTGCACCCCTCGGTTTCTACTGAACTGTGTGTCTGTGTCCTGCACCCCTCGTTTTCTACTGAATTGTGTGTCTGTGTCCTGCACCCCTCGGTTTCTACTGAATGGAGTGTCTGTGTCCTGCACCCCTCGGTTTCTACTGAACTGTGTGTCTGTGTCCTGCACCCCTCGGTTTCTACTGAACCGTGTGTCTGTGTCCTGCACCCCTCGGTTTCTACTGAACTGTTTGTCTGTGTCCTGCACCCCTCGGTTTCTACTGAACCGTGTGTCTGTGTCCTGCACCCCTCGGTTTCTACTGAACTGTGTGTCTGTGTCCTGCACCCCTCGGTTTCTACTGAACCGCGTGTCTGTATCCTGCACCTCTCGGTTTCTACTGAACCGTGTGTCTGTGTCCTGCACCCCTCGGTTTCTACTGAACTGTGTGTCTGTGTCCTGCACCCCTCGGTTTCTACTGAATTGTGTGTCTGTGTCCTGCACCCCTCGGTTTCTACTGAATGGAGTGTCTGTGTCCTGCACCCCTCGGTTTCTACTGAACCGTGTGTCTGTATCCTGCACCCCTCGGTTTCTACGGAATTGTGTGTCTGTGTCCTGCACCCCTCGGTTTCTACTGAACTGCGTGTCTGTGTCCTGCACCCCTCGGTTTCTACTGAACCGTGTGTCTGTGTCCTGCACCCCTCGGTTTCTACTGAACCGAGTGTCTGTATCCTGCACCCCTCGGTTTCTACTGAACTGTGTGTCTGTGTCCTGCACCCCTCGGTTTCTACTGAACCGAGTGTCTGTGTCCTGCAGCCCTCGGTTTCTACTGAACCGAGTGTCTGTATCCTGCACCCCTCGGTTTCTACTGAACCGTGTGTCTGTGTCCTGCACCTCTCGGTTTCTACTGAACTGTGTGTCTGTGTCCTGCACCCCTCGGTTTCTACTGAACCGTGTGTCTGTGTCCTGCACCCCTCGGTTTCTACTGAACTGACTGTGTCTGTGTCCTGCACCCCTCGGTTTCTACTGAACCGTGTGTCTGTGTCCTGCACCCCTCGGTTTCTACTGAACCGTGTGTCTGTGTCCTGCACCCCTCGGTTTCTATTGAACTGTGTGTCTGTGTCCTGCACCCCTCGGTTTCTACTGAACCGTGTGTCTGTGTCCTGCACCCCTCGGTTTCTATTGAACTGTGTGTCTGTGTCCTGCACCCCTCGGTTTCTATTGAACTGTGTGTCTGTATCCTGCACCCCTCGGTTTCTACTGAACCGAGTGTCTGTATCCTGCACCCCTCGGTTTCTACTGAACTGTGTGTCTGTATCCTGCACCCCTCGGTTTCTACTGAACCGTGTGTCTGTATCCTGCACCCCTCGGTTTCTACTGAACTCTGTGTCTGTATCCTGCACCCCTCGGTTTCTACTGAACCGTGTGTCTGTATCCTGCACCCCTCGGTTTCTACTGAACTCTGTGTCTGTATCCTGCACCCCTCGGTTTCTACTGAACCGTGTGTCTGTATCCTGCACCCCTCGGTTTCTACTGAACTCTGTGTCTGTATCCTGCACCCCTCGGTTTCTACTGAACCGTGTGTCTGTGTCCTGCACCCCTCGGTTTCTACTGAACTCTGTGTCTGTGTCCTGCACCCCTCGGTTTCTACTGAACTCTGTGTCTGTATCCTGCACCCCTCGGTTTCTACTGAACCGTGTGTCTGTATCCTGCACCCCTCGGTTTCCACTGAACCACGTGTCTGTGTCCTGCACCCCTCGGTTTCCACTGAACCGCGTGTCTGTGTCCTGCACCCCTCGGTTTCTACTGAACCGAGTGTCTGTGTCCTGCACCCCTCGGTTTCTACTGAACTGCGTGTCTGTGTCCTGCACCTCTCGGTTTCTCCTGAACTGTGTCTCTGTGTCCTGCACCCCTCGGTTTCTACTGAACCGAGTGTCTGTATCCTGCACCCCTCGGTTTCCACTGAACTGACTGTGTCTGTGTCCTGCACCTCTCGGTTTCTCCTGAACTGTGTGTCTGTGTCCTGCACCCCTCGGTTTCTACTGAACCGAGTGTCTGTATCCTGCACCCCTCGGTTTCTACTGAACCGTGTGTCTGTGTCCTGCACCCCTCGGTTTCCACTGAACCGTGTGTCTGTGTCCTGCATCCCTCGGTTTCTACTGAACTGTGTGTCTGTGTCCTGCACCCCTCGGTTTCTACTGAACTGTATGTCTGTATCCTGCACCCCTCGGTTTCTACTGAACTGACTGTGTCTGTGTCCTGCACCCCTCGGTTTCTACTGAACTGTGTGTCTGTATCCTGCACCCCTCGGTTTCTACTGAACTGTATGTCTGTATCCTGCACCCCTCGGTTTCCACTGAACTGTGTGTCTGTATCCTGCACCCCTCGGTTTCTACTGAACCGCGTGTCTGTATCCTGCACCCCTCGGTTTCTACTGAACTGTGTGTCTGTGTCCTGCACCCCTCGGTTTCTACTGAACTGTGTGTCTGTATCCTGCACCCCTCGGTTTCTACTGAACTGTGTGTCTGTGTCCTGCACCCCTCGGTTTCTACTGAACCGTGTGTCTGTGTCCTGCACCCCTCGGTTTCCACTGAACCGAGTGTCTGTATCCTGCACCCCTCGGTTTCTACTGAACCGCGTGTCTGTATCCTGCACCCCTCGGTTTCTACTGAACTGTGTGTCTGTATCCTGCACCCCTCGGTTTCTACTGAACCGCGTGTCTGTATCCTGCACCCCTCGGTTTCTACTGAACTGACTGTGTCTGTGTCCTGCACCCCTCGGTTTCTACTGAACCGCGTGTCTGTATCCTGCACCCCTCGGTTTCTACTGAACTGTGTGTCTGTGTCCTGCACCCCTCGGTTTCTACTGAACTGTGTGTCTGTGTCCTGCACCCCTCGGTTTCTACTGAATGGAGTGTCTGTGTCCTGCACCCCTCGGTTTCTACTGAACCGTGTGTCTGTGTCCTGCACCCCTCGGTTTCTACTGAACCGTGTGTCTGTGTCCTGCACCCCTCGGTTTCTACTGAACTGTGTGTCTGTGTCCTGCACCCCTCGGTTTCTACTGAACTGTGTGTCTGTGTCCTGCACCCCTCGGTTTCTACTGAACCGAGTGTCTGTATCCTGTACCCCTCGGTTTCTACTGAATTGTGTGTCTGTGTCCTGCACCCCTCGGTTTCTACTGAATGGAGTGTCTGTGTCCTGCACCCCTCGGTTTCTACTGAACCGTGTGTCTGTATCCTGCACCCCTCGGTTTCTACTGAATTGTGTGTCTGTGTCCTGCACCCCTCGGTTTCTACTGAATTGTGTGTCTGTGTCCTGCACCCCTCGGTTTCTACTGAACCGTGTGTCTGTGTCCTGCACCCCTCGGTTTCTACTGAACTGTGTGTCTGTGTCCTGCACCCCTCGGTTTCTACTGAACCGAGTGTCTGTATCCTGTACCCCTCGGTTTCTACTGAATTGTGTGTCTGTGTCCTGCACCCCTCGGTTTCTACTGAACTGCGTGTCTGTGTCCTGCACCCCTCGGTTTCTACTGAACCGAGTGTCTGTGTCCTGCACCCCTCGGTTTCTACTGAACTGCGTGTCTGTGTCCTGCACCTCTCGGTTTCTCCTGAACTGTGTGTCTGTGTCCTGCACCCCTCGGTTTCTACTGAACCGAGTGTCTGTATCCTGCACCCCTCGGTTTCTACTGAATTGTGTGTCTGTGTCCTGCACCCCTCGGTTTCCACTGAACTGACTGTGTCTGTGTCCTGCACCTCTCGGTTTCTCCTGAACTGTGTGTCTGTGTCCTGCACCCCTCGGTTTCTACTGAACCGAGTGTCTGTATCCTGCACCCCTCGGTTTCTACTGAACTGTGTGTCTGTGTCCTGCACCCCTCGGTTTCCACTGAACCGTGTGTCTGTGTCCTGCATCCCTCGGTTTCTACTGAACTGTATGTCTGTATCCTGCACCCCTCGGTTTCTACTGAACTGACTGTGTCTGTGTCCTGCACCCCTCGGTTTCTACTGAACCGTGTGTCTGTGTCCTGCACCCCTCGGTTTCTACTGAACCGTGTGTCTGTGTCCTGCACCCCTCGGTTTCTACTGAAACGTGTGTCTGTATCCTGCACCCCTCGGTTTCTATTGAACTGTGTGTCTGTGTCCTGCACCCCTCGGTTTCTACTGAACTGTGTGTCTGTATCCTGCACCCCTCGGTTTCTACTGAACTGTATGTCTGTATCCTGCACCCCTCGGTTTCCACTGAACTGTGTGTCTGTATCCTGCACCCCTCGGTTTCTACTGAACTGTGTGTCTGTATCCTGCACCCCTCGGTTTCTACTGAACTGTGTGTCTGTGTCCTGCACCCCTCGGTTTCTACTGAACTGTGTGTCTGTATCCTGCACCCCTCGGTTTCTACTGAACCGCGTGTCTGTATCCTGCACCCCTCGGTTTCTACTGAATGGAGTGTCTGTGTCCTGCACCCCTCGGTTTCTAATGAACCGAGTGTCTGTATCCTGCACCCCTCGGTTTCTACTGAACCGAGTGTCTGTGTCCTGCAGCCCTCGGTTTCTACTGAACTCCGTGTCTGTGTCCTGCACCCCTCGGTTTCCAGGACCGGCTGAAACACGGAACTGACTGTGGACTCACTTTCAGAGACTCTGCAGTTCATGCTACTTGTTTACATAGAAACATAGAAAACCTACAGCATAATACTGGCTCTTCAGCCCACAATGCTGTGCTGAACATCTCCCTACCTTAGAAATTACCTAGGGTCACCCATAGCCCTCTATTTTTCTAAGCTCCATGTACCTATCCAGGAGTCTCTTAAAAGACCCTATCGTATTCGCCTCCACCACTGTCGCCAGCAGCCCATTCCACACACTCACCACTCTCTGCGTAAAAAACTTACCACGACATCTCCTCTGTACCTACTTCTAAGCACCTTAAACCTGTGCCCTCTTGTGGCAACCATTTCAGCTCTGGGGAAAAGCTTCTGACTATCCACACGATCAATGCCTCTCATCATCTTATATACCTCTATCAGGTCACCTCTAATCCTCTGTCGCTCCAAGGAGAAAAGGCCGAGTTCATTCAACCTATTCTCATAAGGCATGTTCCCCAATCCAGGCAACACCCTTGTAAATCTCCACTGCACCTTTTCTATGATTTCCATATCATTCCTGTAGTGAGGTAACCAGAACTGAGCACAGTACTCCAAGTGGGGTCTGACCAGGGTCCTACATAGCTGCAACATTACCTCTCGGCTCTTAAACTCAATCCCAGAGTTGATGAAGGCCAATACACCGTATGCCTTCTTAACCA
Organism: Hypanus sabinus; assembly: GCF_030144855.1. Classification (NCBI taxonomy): domain Eukaryota; kingdom Metazoa; phylum Chordata; class Chondrichthyes; order Myliobatiformes; family Dasyatidae; genus Hypanus; species Hypanus sabinus. Next base: position 110,554,228 of record NC_082711.1, on the reverse strand, counting down.
CAGTGTCAACCTGTGCAGCAGCTTTGAGTGTCCTGTGGACTCAGGCCCCAAGATCCCTCCGATCCTCCACACTGCCAAGAGTCTTACCATTAATACTGTATTCTGCCATCATATTTGACCTACCAAAATGAACCACTTCACACTTAACTGGGTTGAACTCCATCTGCCACTTAGCCCAGTTTTGCATCCTATCCTAGTCCCGCTATAAACTCTGACAGCCCTCCACACTATCCACAATACCTCCAACCTTAGTGTTATCAGCAAACTTACTAACCCATCCGTCCACTTCCTCATCCACGTCATTTATAAAAATCACGAAGAGTAGGGGTCCTGGAGCAGATCCCTAAGGCACACCCCACAGCCTGGAGTATATCCCATTTGGTCCAACTTATCCAACTTGATGCTTTCCAAAAGCACCAGCACATCCTCTTCCTTAATATCTACATGCTCAAGCTTTTCAGTCCGCTATAAGTCATCCCTACCATCGCCATTCTTTAAGTAACTCAGCTACCTCATCTGGTTCCATACACACTTTTCCACTGTCACACTTGATTGGTCCTATTCTCTCACATCTTATTCTTTTGCCCTTCACATGCTTGTAGAATGCCTTAATCCTTTCCTTAATCCTGCTCACCAAGGCCTTCTCATGGCCCCTTCTGGCTCTCCTCACTTCATTCTTAAGCTCCTTCCTGCTAGCCTTATAATTTTCTAGATCTCTATCATTACCTAGCTCTCTGAACCTTTCGTAAGCTTTTCTTTTCTTCTTGACTAAACTTTCAACTGCCTTTGTACACCATGGTTCCTGTACCCTACCATCCTTTCCCTGTCTCATTGGAACATACCTATGCAGAACGTCACGCAAATATCCCCTGAACATCTGTCACATTTCTGTCGTACATTTCCCCAAGAACATCTGTTCCCAATTTCCTGCCTGATAGCCTCACATTTCTCCTACTCCAATTAAGCGATTTTCTAACTTGTCTGTTTCTATCCCTCTAACGCTATGGTAAAGGAGATAGAATTGTGATCACTATCTCCAAATTGCTCTTCCACTGAGAGACCTGTCACCTGTCCAGGTTCATTTCTCAATACCAGATCAAGTACAGTCTCTCCTCTTGTAGGCTTATCTACTTATTGTGTCAGGAAACCTTCTTGAACACCCTAACAAACTCCACCCCATCTGAACCCCCCTCTAGAGAGATGCCAATCGATATTTGGGAAATTAAAATCTCCCACCACAATGACCGTTATTATTACACCTTTCCAGAATCTGTCTCCTTATCTGCTCCTCGTTGTCCCTGTTACTATTGGGTGGTCTATGAAAAACACCCAGTAGAGTTATTGACCTCTTCTTGTTCCTAACTTCCACCCACAGAGACTCCGTAGACAATCCCTCCATGACTTCCACCTTTTCTGGAGCTGTGACACTATCTCTGATCAACAGTGCCACGCCTCCATCTCTTTTGCCTCCCTCCCTGTCTTTTCTGAAACACCTAAAGCCTGGCACTCTAAGTAGCCATTCCTGCTCCTGAGCCATCCAAGTCTCTGTAATGGCCACAACATCACAGCTCCAAGTACTGATCCACACTCTAAGCTCATCCGCTTCTCTATCACCTGCCTATCCTCCCTCTCACACTATCTAAAAGCTTGCTCGATTTGTGAGCCAACCGCTTCTTCCTTTGTCTCTTCAGTTCAGTTCCCACCCCCCAGCAGTTCTAGTTCAAACTCTCCCCAACAGCCTCAGCAAACCTCTGTGCCGGGATATTAGTCCCCCTGGGATTCAAGTCCAGCCCTTCTTGTACAGGTTCTTATTGTTTGCACAATTTGTTGTTATTTCGCACATTGAGTGTTTGATGTGCTTTGTTGTGTGGGTTTTTTAAATTGTGTTTCTCTGTTTTGAATGGAGACAACTCTCAAGATTGCGTATAATATACAAATGTTGAACTTCCTCCTGTCGAAGCAAACAGTGAAAAGCGTCGTTTGCATCAAATCAGCGAGACATCTGTCAATCACACAGAAAGCACTGGGGCCATGGTCAAACCCAGGGCAGCGAATCCACCTGACGGGAACGGATGTGTTCGGAAAACCTGTCATTACTCTCACCTGGATATCTACATCTGCTCCCGAGTTCAGCAGGACTTGTGCCATGGCCTCATCCCCATTGCTGGCTGCATACATCAACGGTGTCATTCCCTGGCGGGTCAGAAAGCACTAGGTTAATAATGAGCTTCGAGACCAGGTGCCTGCGTGCCCAGTGACTCCGGGCACAAGACAGCGGCAAACCTGAATGAAAAACACAAAGTACTGGCACTGCACACAGCCGACCGATGCAACTGCCTGCCGGATCCTGCTCCCGGGAGGCAGACAGCTCTGCCTGGTTTAACCTACACATCAGGAAAGAGGATTAAGTAATTAGCACATGGGAGCTGCCTTTTTTAGCTCTTCAGAAAAGTTGGAAGTTCAAAAGTAAATGTATTTATGGAAAATAGCCAATAATATCATGAAGGATCCCAGTCATCTGGCTCACAGACTGTCTGTCCCATCCCATCAGGGAGGAGGCTACGTAGCGTCCACGTCAGGACCACCAGACTCATATACAGACACTCCTGCATCTAACGACACTTTATGAGCAGAAAATCAATGTATGTAAGCTATCTTACGTATTTATATTTATTGCGTTTTTTTATTGCTGTCTTCTTTATCTTGTTGTGTTTCTTCTTTATGCTGCATTGGATCCAGAGTAACAATCATTTCATTCTCCTTTACACGTGTACTGGAAATGACGTTACACAATCTTCAATCCCGAATCATTGAATTATCTATATGTTTCCATACACTACCTTGAGATTCATTTTCTTGCGAATCTTCACAGTAAGACAAAGAAATACAACAGAATTTGTGAAAAACTGGCAAACAGCCAGTGGGCAAAAGACAAATCACAAAACTCTGCAAAAGTCTTAGACACATGCAAAGCAATTCTGTAAAGTGAGGCCACTTTAGTTTTGAAATATCAAAAAACTTACTATATAGAACAAAATCTATCAAAATAAACAAAGAGTGAAAAATGAAATGAAATCAATATCTGGTGTGACCACCCTTTTTGCTTTCTAAACTGCATGAATTCTCTTTGGTATAGGGTTTTATAAGAAAATTGGCTGGTAGATTGTTGCAAGCTCCACTGCGGACCAGACAGGCTCGATGTTGGGATCAGGGCTCTGTGGAGGCCACCTCATCTGTTACAGAACTGTCTTCTTTTTGCTGAAGAATCTCACTCTCTCTCACTGGATATATCTATACACACACAGATATATGAGATAATAGAATAACTGAGTATATGAGATGCAAAGATTTGCATTCCTGGAGAGTGAGTCTATAGGTTGTGCAATCAAGGTGAGTGAAGTTATCCACGCTGAAGTTTGAGGGGTAATCGCTGTTGTAGGTCCAGAGGCTCCTGTGCCCCCCTCCCGGATGGCAGCAGCAAAAACGAGAGTGTGCCTCGATGGTGAGAATCCTTGATAATGGATGCTGCTTTCCTGCGACCGAGACACAACACTGTAACAGGACCTTCCTGCCCAACAATCCTGTCCTGCCCAATACACGTGACCAATTAACTGTGCTGGCATTGGAGAGGGTCCAGAGGAGGTTCACAAGAATGATTCCATGAATGAAAGGGTTAACGTACGAGGGGCATTTGATGCCTCTGGGGCTGTATTCACTGGAGTTTGGAAGAATGACGGGGGTTGGGGTATCTCAGTGAGTATTGAAAGGCCTAGGTAGAGTGGATGTGGAGGGGATGCTTCCTATACTGGGGGAGTCTAGGACCAGAGGGCACAGCCTAAGAATAGCAGGATGTCCCTTTGCAACAAAGATAAGGAGGAATTTCCTTAGCCAGAGGGTGGCAAATCTGTGTAATCCTTTACCACAGACAGCTGTTGAGACCAAATCATCGGGTACATTTAAAGTGGAGGTTGATAAGATTCCTGATTAGTCAGGGTGTGAAAGCTTACATGGAAAAGGCAGGAGAATAGGGCTGAGAGGGAAAATAAATCAGACATGATAGAATACCGAAAAAGACTCGATGGGCCAAATGGTCTAATTCTGCTCCTACGTCTTATGATCTTAACCTGCTAACTGGTGCATCTTTGGACTGTGGGAGGAAACCAGAGCACCTGGAGGAAACCCACACAGTCACGGAGAGAACATATAATCTCCATACAGACGGCGACAGGACTTGAACCAGTGTCGCTGGTGCTGTGACCACTGCACGACTGCACCACCCCCTCTCCGTAGGAGCCCGCTTGTCTGTGCGGTGTCCACGGGCAAAGGTCTGGTGAATATTGGTTTTGGGTGTCAGACTCAAGTGCACACAATGTGAGTGACGTCACATCCGTGTAAAACGACTCAGTGCGGGGCAAGTGAACGGGAACGGCGTGAGACCAGGACGTTCCACACGGAGACGAACAAGAGAATACAAGTCATCCGTGGAGACTGCAGACTCAAAAATAGCACGTTGACACATAACGTGGCGGTTTATCTTCATCAGTAGACATTGGGCGTGTCAGCAAACACACAAGCAGCAACAGCAAAACCAGAACAACAGCTCAGCACATCCCTCCCTCACACGCTCCCCTCCCCCCAACACAGCTCAGCCGCAGCAGCTCGAAGCTTCTGAACTCAGGTCTTTAGATCTACCTACAGGAAAGTTACCAATAACACTACAGATAAAATTTACAAGGATGTTGCCGAGACTTGAGGACCAGAGTTCCAGGGAAAGGTTGAATACACCCATAGAACTAACAGCACAGAAACAGGCCTTTGGGCCCTTCTTGGCTGTGCCGAACCATTTTCCTGCCTAGTCCCACTGACCTGCATATCCCTCCATACCTCTCTCATCCACATCCCTGTCCAAGTTTTTCTTAAATGTTAAAAGTGAGTTTGTATTTACCACTTCATCTGGCAGCTCATTCCACACTCCCACCACTCTCTGCATGAAGAAGCCCCCACCGTTCCCCTTAAGCTCTTCCCCCTTCACCCTTAACCCATGTCCTCTGGTTTTTCTCTCCCCTGGCCTCAGTGGAAAAAGCCTGCTTGCATTCACTCTATCTATAGGTTAGGACTTCATTCCCTGGAGCGTAGAAGATTGAGGAGAGATTTGATTGACCTTTACAAAATTGTGAAGGGTATAGATAGGGTAAATGCAAGCAGGCTTTTTCCACTAAGGTTGGATGGGACAACTAGAGGTCATGGGTTAAGAGTGAAAGGTGAAATGTTTAAGGGAACCTGAGGGGAGCTTCTTCACTCAGGCTGTGTTGAGGGTGTGAAATAAGCTGCCAGTGTGAGTGGTGGACGTGGGTTCAATTTCAACATTTAAGAGACATTTGGATAGGTGCATGGATGGTAGGGGTATGAAGGGCTACAGTCTGAGCGCAGGTCGATGGGACTAAGCAGATTCATGTCTCGCACTGGCCAGAAGGGCCAAAGGGCCTGTTTCTGTGCTGTAGTGTTCTATGACTCTGTAACTCCAACCTCCAGACGAGTCAAATTCAGTTCTTCACTTTTCAGTTTCAACCTCCAAACTTTCTGACCTCTGAGGCCTCTGATTTCAACCTGCAGGCTTTACCAATCTCTGGGTATTGACCCCAGTACTTACCGCTCACATGCAATGTCTCGATCTCTTGTCTCGATGATCTCTGGTTTCAACCCCAGGGGTTGCCAAAGGAATCAGGACTTGCCAACTGACCTCTGTGGGCCTCCAAAGCCTTGCCTTGTGCCCTTAACTCCTGGTGGAGTCGTCGGGGCGCCACCATGACAAGCTTTTCAACAGTTTGTTCCATCCGTTGTGGTTGTGTGCCACAGCCTGGGTCACTGCAAATGTTTCCCTGTCCATTCTTTAATGTTGTCCGTCCATCTGTTCCTCTGTCTGCCTCTCCATCTTTTCCACTCCACAGTTCCTTGTAGAACGGTCTTTGCAAGGCCACTGGATCTTGTTACGTGGCCATACCTTCTCAGCTTTCTTTTCTTCACTGTTGTGAGGTCTTCATGGGGGCCAACGTGGAGCTGGATGATCTTGCGGGACCTGCTTGTTTGTGATGTGGTCAAGTATGAGATGCCCAAGATGTTGCGATAGCATCTCATTTCCAATGCCTGTATCTTCCTCTGTAGCTCTGCTGTGAGGGTCCATGTCTCGCATGTGTACAGGAAGATGGAGAATACCAATGCATGCAGGAGTCTGATCTTGTATTTCACGGTGATGTTGCTGTCCCTCCATATTTGAGGTTGGATAGTGCAGTCATTGTCTGTGTGGTTCTTGCCAGGACTTCTAGTCTTGATCCTTCATTACTGATGATTGCCCCTAGGTATTTGAACTGTTGCACTGTCTCAAGTTTCTGACCATGGACTGGGATATCTGTTGTGATGGCACCATTGGCATTTGCCATGAGCTTGGTTTTCTCGGCACTTATTTCCATTCCAAACTTTGTGGCGGCTCTGTCAAGATGGCTGACCAGGTTGGCCAGTTCATCCTCTTTTCCTGCAAGTCCATCAATGTCATTAGCAAATCTTAGGTTTGTGGTGTTCTCCCTCCGATGCTGACCATGCCCACATGATCTTCAAGGGCATCACTCATGATCTGTTTCAGGAAGATGTTGAAGAGTGTGGGGGAGAGGAGGCAGCCCTGACGGACTCCTGCAGAAGTATGGAACCACTCCCCGACTGTGGCCTGAGTGAGTACTTGGCGTAAAGCTGATAGATCGTATGTTGAATTTCTTCATGGTGGCCCATAAGGCATCATGTCAGACTCTGTCTCGAATGCCAGGAACCACTAGCTTCAGACGTCCAACCCCAGGACTCAACGACCTTGGGGATCACCGGCCCTCATTCTCAGGGTCCTACAGACCCTCAGCCCTCCGGTACTGGGAGGATAACTGGCCTCTGAACTCAGAACCCTCTGCCTTAAACACCAACCCCACCTACTTCCCCGGACTCGACATTCACAGCCCCTGACCTCTCACACCCCCCCACCCCTGTCCCTAATCCCTAACCTGACCCCCAGCTCATCGTTATCGACATGGTGACCACTGAATGCCCTTGCAAGTGCACAGTACGAACCTTTCTAAGTGAATTACCATGGCAACAGGAATGGGAAAGACTACAGAAAGTAGTGGATGCAATCCAGTCCATTAGAGGTGAAGCCCTCACTACGTGTGTAAGGGACACAGCCACGAGAAAGCAGCACCCATCAAGAATCCCCACCATCCAGCTCTTTTCTCACTGCTGCCACCAGGAAGAAGGTACAGATGTTTTAGTGTATGTATTTGGGTCAGCACCGCCCCCACTTGTCCCATTTAACCTGTTGCAGTACGGTGGATTTTAGGACCCGGGGCAGCTCAAGTTGTGCCACCCGTGGTGTACAGTACAGTACGTACTGTTCTGTATCTGCTCCATTGACGGAAAAAGATCACGGTTGAAAATACTGTAAGGTGGAAATAATGAAGTGATTGGAAAGAGGTGAGACGCATTCGGTCATTGGAAAAGCGTTAGGCTGCAGTCGGTCACCGATCAGAACAATTTTAAAGGATAAAGTGAGAATAATGGAGTATGTAAAAGGCCCTGCCCTGATGAAATTATTACTAAGCATCGTAGTGGTTTAATTATTGAAATACATACTGTACGCTGCTTATGTATTTTTTATGCATACTAAGGTAAAATATATACTATATACCAAGATAAACATTTGACTAACTGACACTTGGAGAGAGGGAGAGAGGGAGCGAGGGAGAGAGGAAGAGAACGGATATTTGCTCAATGTGATTGGTTGGTCGTCAGTCTTTGTTTAGGTGTAGTTTTTTGTCTATAAACTCTATTGCATTTATATTGCTATAAATTCCCGCAAGAAAATGAATCTCAGGTGGCACATGCTTTTTATTGACTTTGATTTGATGTGTCTGTTACCGCAGACTCTCCCCTACCTGTTCATTCAGTGTGTTGATTCCATCCGGCCCCAGTAAGGCGACAGCGGCCGTCACCAGGTCCGTGCGGCCACTGCTCAGCATCTGAAACCCCAGATCCTGTTTCAGCTTCAGCTCCGCCTGCTCGGCATTCAGGCCACGGGAGACGCATAGGGAGCTGGTGATCCTGTGGGAGACGGCAGCCGTCAGGGGAGTGGACACGCAATTCACCGGGCAGACTTTCAATCAGGAAAAGGGCAACACATAGAAAATGCCGCAGGAGCCCAGCAGGTCAGACAGGAACTACAGAGAGCCATTAACAGTCGACGTTTCGGGCCAAGACCCTTCATCAGGACTGGAAAGCCAGGATAAGCAGGCGGGGGGGGGGGTGGGGGGGAGCAGGACCAGCCGGAAGGTGACAGGAGAGACCAGGTGGGTGGGGGGGGGAATGAATTGAGAAGCTAGGAGGTGATAACTGGGAAAAGCAAAGGGCTGAAGGAGAAGGAATCTGACAGGAGAGGAGCGTGGACCAGAGGAGAAAGGGAAGTGGTGGTAGGGGGAGTACCTGGGGGAGGTAATGAGTAGGTGAGAAGAGGGAAGGGGGGAAAGGGGAGAAAGAGGGTAATAAAGGCAAAAAAAAAAATGGAGTTTCAACAGTATCTCCTGTTTCCACCTTTAGCCCTGAACCCTCCTCTTCCCATACACAGAACACACTGCCGGGGTGGGTGTCACAACCACAGATTAGGCAACTGCGCCTTTGAATGTGCACATGGCAGCTAATTGTGTCACTGTGATGGTATTTAACTCCATTCATCCCGCCGTGGTTTTTGCCGAGACTTGGACACAGCAACACTTTGCTGCCTGCACTCCACCTTGCCTGAGAAACTGGACTGTTGAGTCAACTGACTGAAGCCGAGCGATATTCCTTTAATTCTTAGTTGTTCTTTTCAGCTGCAGTGTCGGCTTCGTTTCCCATTTGAGAGTTTTAGTTAACAGCCCTGTTCGGCCTAGTGTTCATTGTTTTCTTTTCCTGTAACGCTATTTGCATTGAAGTCTGTGAACTACCGACTCGTGTCAGTGTCTCCCACTCCGCACTTTGCCCATCTCTGTACTGGCTGACGGTGGGAGTAGAAACTGAACCCTACACTTCACATACACAGAAAGCACTGCCAGGGTGGGAGTAGAGAATTGAACCCGACTCAATTATAATACGATGACTCAGCCTTTTCTCCTTGGAGCGACGGCGGATGAGAGGTGTACAAGACGATGAGAGGCATTGATCGTGTGGATAGTCAGAGGCTTTTTACCCAGGGCTGAGATGGCTATCGTGAGAGGGCAGAGTTTTAAGGTGCTTGGAAGTAGGTACAGAGCAGATGTCAGGGATAAGTTTTGTTTTTTTATGCAGAGAGTAGTGAGTTTGTGGAATGGGCTGCCGGTGACGGTGGTGGAGGTGGATACGATAGGGTCTTTTAAGAGACTTCTGAATAGGCACATGGAGCTCAGAAAAATAGAGGGCTACGGGTAAGCCCAGGTAATTTCTAAAGTAAAATACATGTTCGGCACAGCATTGTGGGCTGAAGGGCCTGTATTGTGCTGTAGGTTTTCTTTGTTTCCATGTTTCTACTCTTCCTGTACACAGAACGAGGAAATGGCTAATGTGAGGGGACTTAATTTTAAAGTGATAGGTGGAAAACATAGAGGGATGTCAGAGGTAAGTGTTTTTTTTATATACTGAGAGGGATTAGTCATGAAACACCCTGCCAGGGATAGTAGTAGAGCAGGGGTTCTCAGCCTGGGGTCCAAGGACATCTCGGTTATTGGTAGGGGACCATGGCATGAAGGAGGTTGGAATCCCTGTGGTAGAGGGATTTTAACAGACTCATGGATGATAGAAAAATGGTCTTACAGCAGGTTAAAGGGTCGGCACAAAACTGTGGGGGGTTGAAGTGTTCTATCTTCTAACAACCACACTTGGAGTAGTGAGTTCATTTCTGGTCGCCTCATTATAGAAGGAAGTGGAAGTTTCGGAGAGGGTGCAGAGGAGATTTACTGGGATGCTGCCTGAGGTAGAGAGCACGTCTTTTGAGGATAGTTTGAGCAAGCTGGGGCTTTTCTCTTTGGAGTGAAGGATGAGAGACAACTTGATAGAGGTGTACAAGATGAGAAGAGGTATAGAGAGAGTGGACAGCCAGAGATTTTTTCCCAGGGTAGAAATCAGTAAAAAAAAGGGGACATAACTTTAAGGTACTTGGAGGGAGGTTTGGGGGTCAGATGTAAAGATGGAAAAAGGGAGTGGTGGGTGTGTGGAACACCCTGCCGGGGGTGGTGACAGAGGCAGATACATTAAAGACATTTAAGAGACTGTTAGATATGCACATGGATATTGGATAACGGAGGGCTGTGTAGCGAGAGGGAGGAGTTAAATTGATCTTAGAGTAGGTTAAACAGTCAACACAACACTATGGGCCTGAGGGTCTGGGCCTGGACTGTTGTATGCATGTTCCTTAAGTGCAAACTGAGTACAATTCTTCCAGGGAATGAAGGTTAATGATGGGCTTTCATGAAAAGCAGAAATTCACTACACAGGAACATCAGTGTTGCTCAGGCAAGTAAATTGTGGGTCAGGAAAATATTGATTTAAATGGATTCCGCTCGGTATCAATGGCACCCAACTAGTGCAGTGTAATACACTTGCGAATTCACTGAGCAACGTGACTGAATGGCCACGCTATAGAGTTCCGATGAAGGGTCTCAGCACGGAAACCCTGATCCTGTCCCCCACCCCCAGCTGGGTCAGCAAGTCTTCATGCAACTTCTTCACATCTCAGTCCTTCACAGACCCTTCACGGCTGTGTTTTTAAAAACACCAGTAGTGTGTTCACCTCTTCACCCTGTGTTTTTAAAAATGCTAACAATCCGTTCACCTCCACAGATCATTCACTTTTTAATCTCCACATCTTTATAAACTTGGCCGACCATCTTTCAAAGCACTTTTAAAATTTAGAGATGCAGCACGCTAGCGGGCTCTTCCGGCCTAACCAGCCTGCACTGCCCCATTACACCCATGTGAATGATGAGCCAACTAACCTATGAGCTGAACCTGGGGCGCTGATGCTCTTATAGCATTACTAACGTTAGTGCTACTAACCCGTATGCCTTCGGAATTTGGGAGGAAACCGGAGCCCCCCAGAAAATGTGCAAACTCCTTACAGACAGCGGCAGGAATCGAACTCTCGATCGCTTGCGCCGTAAGAGCGTTTCTCTAAACCACTGCACGGCTGTGCCGTCTCAAAGTAATGACGCTGAAGAACTGTATTCCCCAACAGGCAGAAAAGATGTTATGGCATTGGAGGGGGAGGTTCGTGAGAATGATTGCAGGAATAAAAGGGTTAATGTGTGAGGAACATTCGCTGGCTCAGGGCCTGCACTTGCTGGAGTCCGGGAGAATGAGGAAGGACCAATGGACAGCTATGTGTGGAGCCGAAAGAGATGGGGAGATTCTAAACAATTTCTTTTCTTAGGTATTCACTAAGGAGAAGGATATTGAATTGTGTAAGGCAAGGGAAACAAGTAGGGAAGTTATGGAAACTATGATGATTAAAGAGGAGTAAGTACTGGCGCTTTTAAGGAATATAAAAGTGGATAAATCTCTGGGTCCTGATAGGATATTCCCTAGGACCTTGAGGGAAGTTAGTGTAGAAATACAAAGGGCTCTGACAGAAATACTTCAAATGTCATTAGAAACGGGGATGGTGCCCGAGGATTGGTGTATTGCTCATGTGGTTCCATTGTTTTAAAAGGGTTCTAAGAGTAAACCTAGCAATTATAGGCCTGTCAGTTTGACATCAGTGGTGGGTAAATTAATGGAAAGTATTCTTAGAGATGGTATATATAATTATCTGGATAGACAGGGTCTGATTAGGAACAGTCAGCATGGATTTGTGCGTGGAAGGTCATGTTTGACAAATCTTATTGAATTTTTTAAAGAGGTTACAAGGAAAGTTGATGAGGGTAAAGCAGTGGATGTTATCTATATGGACTTCAGTAAGGCCTTTGACAAGGTCCCGCACGGAAAGTTAGTTAGGAAGGTTCAATCGTTAGGTATTAATATTGAAGTAGTAAAATGGATTCAACAGTGGCTGGATGGGATATGTGAGAGAGTAGTGGTGGATAACTGTTTGTCAGGTTGGAGGCCAGTGACTAGTGGTGTGCCTCAGGGATCTGTACTGGGTCCAATATTGTTTGTCATATACATTAATGATCTAGTTGATGGGGTGGTAAATTGGATTAGTAAGTATGCAGATGATACTAAGGTAGGTGGCATTGTGGATAATGAAGTAGGTTTTCAAAGTTTGCAGAGAGACTTAGGCCAGTTAGAAGAGTGGGCTGAACGATGGCAGATGGAGTTTAATGCTGATAAATGTGAGGTGCTACTTTTTGGTAGGAATAATCCAAATAGGACATACATGGTAAATGGTAGGGCATTGAAGAAATCAGTAGAACAGAGTGATCTAGGAATAATGGTGCATAGTTCCCTGAAGGTGGAATCTCATGTGGATAGGGTGGTGAAGAAAGGTTTTGTTATGCTGGCCTTTATAAATCAGAGCATTGAGTATAGGAGTTGGGATGTAATGTTAAAATTGTACAAGGCATTGGTAAGGCCGAATTTGGAGTACAGTTCTGGTCACCGAATTATAGGAAAGATGTCAACAAAATAGAGAGAGTACAGAGAAGATTTACTAGAATGTTACCTGGGTTTCAGCATCTAAGTTACAGAGAAAGGTTGAACAAGTTAGGTCTTTATTCTTTGGAGCGTAGAAAGTTGAGGAGGGACTTGATAGAGGTATTTAAAATTATGAGGGGGATAGATAGAGTTGATGTAGATAGGCTTTTTCCATTGAGAGTAGGGGAGATTCAAACAAGAGGACATGAGTTGAGAGTTAAGGGGCAAAAGTTTAGGGGGAACTTCTTTACTCAGAGTGGTAGCTGTGTGGAACGAACTTCCAGTAGAAGTGGTAGACGCAGGTTTGGTATTGTCATTTAAAAAAAAATTGGACAGGTATATGGACAGGAAAGGAATGCAGGCTGAGTGCGGGCCAGTGGGATAAGGTGAGAGTAAGCGTTCAGCATGGACTAGAGGGGCCAAGATGGCCTGTTTCTGTGCTGTAATTGTTATACGGTTATATGGATCTCATCAAAACGTTTCAAATATTGGAAAGCTGAGATAGGGTGGATGTGGAGAGGATGCTTCCGATTGGAGGAGAGCCTCAGAACAGAAGTGATCTCATTTAGAATGGAGATGAGAGGCAATTTCTTTAGCCACTGGGTGGTGAGTCTGTGGAATTCTTCGTCACGGATGTGGAGGCCAAGTCATCGGGTATATTTAAATTGGTTCTTTGGTTCTTCATTAGTCAGAGCCTCCTGGGATACGGGGAGAAGGCAGGAGAATAGTATTGAAAGGGATAATAAATCAGCCATGATGGAATGGCGGAGTAGACACAATGGGCTGAATAGCCTAATTCTGCTCCTATGTCATAAGGTCTGATGGTTGAAGGCCGAGGAGGAACAGAAAGCCAGTGCTGACCTGAGTTGCCGTGGCTCACAGTCGACACCCGGTAACAGTAACCTGGCAGCCTGTCGAACATCAACACTGTCCACTGTCAAGCTGCTCCTGTACTCCGCATGAGCGACACAAACCCTGATCCACTCGACCATTGGCGGCAGAACCTCGTACAGCCTGCGGAGGACAAAAGGGAGCAGACGTGATTATAACATGGACACAAAAGGCGAGAAGGAAGCAGCTAATCTTCACACATGGATCGGCAATCCCTGAATAAGAAACATATTCTGTTTCTACAAAGGTCCCAAAGTAAATTTATTCTTCAATAACACAATCTATAAAAGTCAGGTTTATTTATCAGACACTCATTGAAAGACAGAGCACATCAACGATGATCAAATGTGATGGGAAAAGGCTAGAAAACGGGATTCAGAGAGATAATAAATTTGGCGTGACTGAATCGTGGAGCAGATGCATTGTGTCAAATGGCCTAATTCTGCTCCTATGTCTTATGGAGATGTGCCATCCACATATTCGACCAGCATAATATGAGGACGTGGTGCAGGAAGCCCACAAGTGTCACCACGCTGCCACCACCAACATAGCCTACCAACAACTTACGAACCCGAACCCGCATATCTTTGGACTGTGGGAGGAAACCAGAACACATGGACAAAACCCAGAGTCACAGGGAGAAAGCTCAAACTCCCGACAGACAACAGTGAGTATTGAACACCGACCGATCACTGACGGTGAAAAGTGATGCACTGAGCTACACCACCTTCCACTGTCCACACCACCAACCTTCCACACTGTCCACAACACCACCAACCTTCCAAACTGTCCACAACACCACCAACCTTCCAAACTGTCCACACCACCAACCTTCTACACTGTCCACAACACCACCAACCTTCCAAACTGTCCACACCACCAACCTTCTACACTGTCCACAACACCACCAACCTTCCAAACTGTCCACACCACCAACCTTCTACACTGTCCACAACACCACCAACCTTCCAAACTGTCCACACCACCAACCTTCTACACTGTCCACAACACCACCAACCTTCCAAACTGTCCACACCACCAACCTTCCACACTGTCCACAGCACCACCAACCTTCCACACTGTCCTCAACACCACCAACCTTCCACACTGTCCACAACACCACCAACCTTCCACACTGTCCTCAACACCACCAACCTTCCACACTGTCCACAACACCAACCTACCACACTGTCCACACCACCACCAACCTTCCACACTGTCCACAACACCACCAACCTTCCACACTGTCCTCAACACCACCAACCTTCCACACTGTCCACAACACCACCAACCTTCCACACTGTCCACAACACCACCAACCTTCCACACTGTCCACACCACCAACCTTCCACACTGTCCACACCACCAACCTTCCACACTGTCCTCACCACCACCAACCTTCCACACTGTCCTCACCACCACCAACCTTCCACACTGTCCTCACCACCACCAACCTTCCACACTGTCCTCACCACCACCAACCTTCCACACTGTCCACAACACCACCAACCTTCCACACTGTCCTCCACACCACCAACCTTCCACACTGTCCTCAACACCACCAACCTTCCACACTGTCCACAACACCACCAACCTTCCACACTGTCCACACCACCAACCTTCCACACTGTCCACAACACCACCAACCTTCCACACTGTCCTCAACACCACCAACCTTTTACACTGTCCTCCACACCACCAACCTTCCACACTGTCCACAACACCACCAACCTTCCACACTGTCCTCAACACCACCAACCTTTTACACTGTCCACAACACCACCAACCTTCCACACTGTCCTCAACACCACCAACCTTTTACACTGTCCTCAACACCACCAACCTTTTACACTGTCCACAACACCACCAACCTTCCACACTGTCCACAACACCACCAACCTTCCACACTGTCCACACCACCAACCTTCTACACTGTCCTCACCACCACCAACCTTCCACACTGTCCACACCACCAACCTTCCACACTGTCCACAACACCACCAACCTTCCACACTGTCCACAC